>NC_083777.1:7172500-7240000 GCF_963514075.1 Conger conger
TCCTGTTGAGAAGTCATGAATGTTCCCTGAAGAGCAGCATAGTTCAGTCAGGACCCGAAGAGGCGTTCAGTCAGGACCCGGAGAGGCGTTCAGTCAGGACCTGGAGAGGCGTTCAGTCAGGACCTGTAGAGGCGTTCAGTCAGGACCTGGAGAGGCGTTCAGTCAGGACCTGTAGAGGTGTTCAGTCAGGACCTGGAGAGGCGTTCAGTCAGGACCTGTAGAGGCGTTCAGTCAGGACCTGGAGAGGCGTTCAGTCAGGACCTGGAGAGGCGTTCAGTCAGGACCTGGAGAGGCGTTCTGCAGGACGGGACTGGGGCTATGGACCGCCACGTGCAGGCTGCTTATGCAACAGCAGAACCGATTATTGAGCTTGCATGCCGCTGCTTGTGCTAGGGAATGCATTCTGAGACAAACAGGCCAAAGACACACTGTAGGCAGAGTGGGATAGTAGCAGCAACAGTATTTCACTGTGGAAGATACACAATGTTGAAATTAAATATATCAACATTTCATAGTATATGGGCAAACATACCAAAAATTTACAATTGTATCATTTTATTTCAACCTCTGTTTTTCAATAGTTCAATAGTTTGCTCTACAATAAAGCTTTTGCTTTCTCATCGTATGCTTGGCGTAAGTAAACTATTTCATAATAGGTTCATTCAATAATATCTTATCTGTATCAACTCGATGATAAGATTATGGCCAATGGTCAATGGTGACTCTTACATGAGACACAGGTTTCTGACACTGTAATATAAGTGAAAATATTGCGCTCAAAATATTCTTTTTAATTAAATCCCCTGACAAAGCTATGCCAGAAACTCGCTAGCTCACTAGGCTCATGGCTAGACATCAACCTACACGGGGAAAATTAAACAAAAACAAATTATCTTTTATTCTGTGCTCAGTTACGTCTCGCACAAATGTAGACAGACAGGGTGACGGCCGTTTGCATGTGTGGTATAATGTAAGTTATTGATATCAGAATTTTCATACCATGTGTCCTTAAAAAAGGTAAAGCAGTTCAATTTAAGTGAGAAACAGTATTGAGATCACTACAAACAAAATACCAAGTGACCTGTTGGACCCTCTGTGAGGTTTTTCTGGTTATTAAATCAAGGAGGAATAAGAATACATAACGTGTTACTTTTAACTTTGGGCTCTGCTCAGAAGCACTGAGGACGCGTGTTTTTCCGGGCCAATCCACTGCCCCGAGCATAAGAGATGATCTCATAAGAAACGTTAACTGCAATGTTGCTGCCCCCTGCAGGCTAAACATAAGATAGGCTAGTATACTAACTTTTTTCAGTATACTGGTGGTACCATTACATTACATTATTGGCATTTGGCAGACGCTCTTATCCAGAGTGACGTACAGTTGATTAGACTAAGCAGGAGACAATCCTCCCCTGGAGCAATGCAGGGTTAAGGGCCTTGCTCAAGGGCCCAACAGCTGTGCGGATCTTATTGTGGCTACACCGGGATTAGAACCGCCGACCTTGTGTCTCCCAGTCATTTACCTTAACCACTACGCTACAGGCTGTACCAGAGTCTGAGAGGTCACATTAGAATGTGGCTATGAGTGATACACGTCCAGTCACTTAACATTCTGCGATAGGCCAGGGGTTGCATAAGAATGTGGTTACTGGTGATCCACAGTAAGTCATCTTACATTCTGAGAAAGGCAGTGATGCACTGTCAGTCATTGGGAAGTGGTTAATTGTGACACAGTCAGTCAATCCTGTTTCCTCTATTCGTGTACAGTGTAATTCCTTCTTCCTCTTTTGATAAACAGTCTTTCTCAGGTCCAAGAAAAATGTAACAAATCAAAACATCCACTTTTTTAACCGTGAGATTCTTGTATTGAATGCGCAATTCGTTTTTTTTTTCTTTACAGTATATTGTAACATAAAATCACATTGCCATGTGCAGTGTTGTACCAAGCAAAATTACACCAGTGTGCATACTCTTATTAAAGAATAAGTGCTAATAGCCGATTGCTGATTACTGGAAATGGCCCATAATTCAAAGTGAAATTGAATAAGATATATTACAACCCAGAACTGGCGAAACGTTAAGGCGAAAAACCTCCAAAGTTACAGTCAGTCTTGTTGTCAGGCTGACGGTAGTTCTTGACGCGTCCTTGCAGCCCTGTCCGGGTCTAAGACGCGTGGTTGGGTCCGGAGCGGAGGGGTCTCAGTACAGGAAGGTGACCAACACCACGGCGGTGGCAGGCAGCCCGGCCGGAGTCATGCGCATGTCGGGGAACGGCAGGGCCCCGTTGGCGTCCACCTTGGCCCGCACCGTGTAGGCTTTCATGGCGGCCTTCCCCGTGAGCACGGAGGTGTGGATGATGGCCAGGCGCGCCTCCTGCCCGTGGGGCCCCAGGTGGGCCCCCAGCTCCACGCTGTGGCCCCTATCCGCCTGCCAGGAGGACACGGTCAGCCTCTCCAGTCGCTGCACGGAGAAGTACGGGTGGGGGGCCCCTCCGCCGCCCGCCGCCCGGCAGCGCACCAGGGACAGGTGGCGCACCTGGGAGTTGTTGAGCAGGAGCGCGGCGTGGAGCGGGGAGCTGTACCACACGGTGAGGCGCGCGGCCTGCAGCAGGCCGTCGCCGTGGCGACGCGTGCAGTTGCACTGGCTGCCGTCGATGGCGGCGCAGGGCGCCGGGACGCCCGCGCACGAGCACATGCGGAGGCCCTGCTCGCTCACGTGCGCCAGCTCAAACTCGGACCGCAGGAGGAGGGGCGCCACCGCCCAGATCACGCAGGTCAGCACCACCCGGCCCAGACCGGCCGGACTCATCCCGCCCCGCTCGCTCAGCCGGACCGAGCTCCGCAGGGGCGCTGGTCCTGACTCATAAGGACGAGCCGGAGACCGTGGGGAGAGCTCACCTACTGATGCCGTTCCAGGCTAACGCCGCACTACGTAGCGGCGGCTAACACGCAGGCCACCGAGCGCTGTGCCTGGAAGATTTGAGCTTCACTAAGAAGGCTAAAATGCAGTCGAAGGGCCCGACAGAACCTCAAACCTGAGGAAGCTGCCAGTCTGAGGTTCTCCTTTGGTTCCTACAGCTGCCTGCAGCAGCGCTTAAGCTGGACCTTGGTTCTGGGGCTGTCTTGGGTCCATTATAAAGCTGGACCATGGTTCTGGGGGTAAGTTCTAGAGCAGGACTGTGGCTCTGGGGCAGTTTTGGGGCAGTTCTAAAGCAAGACGATGGCTCTGTTGCTTCTAAAGCCTGACCGTGGCTTTGATATGGTTTCAGCATGAACAACAATGCGAGTTGTGGCCATTTTTGGATGTCATCGAGTTTTCTTTTGGCAGTAGCCCTTTTTCACTGAAATGTGTCCTTTTAAGGCCTATGCTGGATTGCAGTCACTCCATCTGCAGGGCAGATTCTGTAAAAAGAGAAACAGAAAGTTACTGCAGCTGTGTTTGTGCTGGGAGCATGTTTATGGTGCACGCTGTGGGGAGATGGCTGATAGTAACCTCTGTTTCAGTTTCCCCATCAGACTGACAGGAAGCAAGCAGCTGTCTCTGATTCAGTCAGAGAGAAGGGTGTGTGCACTCCCCTTGCCTTTGGGTGTGTCAGTGGACATTTCTGCAATTCTGACAATCCAAGTGAATTTATAAACACTGAAAAATACACTCAAGCTCGTGCATGCACACATACACTCTCATTCTCTCTATCTCTCTCTCTCTCTCACATACACACACCCACACAAACACACACACATACACATGCACACACACAACTTCCTCGCACACACATGCACACACACACTCTCTCTCTCTCGCTCTCTCTCACACACACACAATCACACTTTCTCTCTCCCTCTCTCTCTTTCACACACCCCCACACACGCACACACATACACACACAAAACTTCCTCTCACACACATGCACACACACACACTCTCTCTCTCTCTCTCTCATACACACAATCACACTTTCTCTCTCCCTCTCTCTTTCACACACCCCCACACACACACACACACACACATACACACACACACTTCCTCTCACACACTTTCCCAATGGCCACTGCGGTGGAATAACTTGGTCAGGGAGTTCATAGCTTGAGTGATGGCAAGACATTTTCAACAGAACTTTGCCTTCACTCCTCCAGCTAATACAGCTTATGGGCTAATTGCATTACTGACCAATGAACCAATCACCTCAAATGTAGAAGTACCTTTTTACTGAGGTGGAAAATTCAGGTTCTGAAAGTAAATGTTCTGCCGAGTAAAAGCTCATGGCAGGATCTTTATGTTCTGACCCCTAAACTTTATTCCTTTATTTTCATTCACACTGTTGTCCTACTTTTGTGTCAACAGTATACGTTTATACATTACATTTAAAAGAGAATTAATGACATCACAAATACTTTTTTTCCACTGTGCTACTTGCTAAAATAACAACATTATTTACACGAAATAGCATTTCCCTCTTAGGATATCATTCCCAATCACATCAGTGTATGAATGATGATCAGTGGTCCAAAGAATTACTGTATTGTTAAAGTATTTAATGGATAAAAGTGTTCATTGTTTGAACAGACCCAACACATATTGTGCATAGAACATTAAGGAACAAGGTCTAAAGGATTACACCACAGGCAGACCTTGTTTTCTTGGTAATTCCCTTACATCCTGCTCGGAAACACTAACTCCTTTACGATGGAAATTGTATTTTTAGTCACACCCACTGTGTGTCCTTTACAGACGACACTACATTATGGAACCAGGAATTTGCTGAAGTAAATCAAGGGTTTAATAAGCAGGCTCCACTTGCTTCCGTGTTTCTGGAAAAGTCCAGTCGTTATGTAGGTCTGAAGTTTAGTTTAGTGCAGAAAATAGCTCGGCGCTGTATGTTCTATTGCAACTGTCCAAACATGTCTTAACAACATCCAAGGACAAGGGGCCATTCCACAGAGACAGACTCACCCTCCTTTTCTTCCTCCCCGGAGAGGGGACCGGCTCGCTCTGACAGCAATGCTCCCGTGTCTTCCAACTCCACTTCTCATCACGCACGACTTCTTCCAAACACCGCCGAATATTCTTCTGTAGTGTGTGAGACCCGTGGCAGTTTGAACTGCGTTTCCCAGAATCAGGTGTCCGAGCCGAGCCGTCTGAACGGATCGGGACACGTGCGCGCCCCATCATTGGGGGACTGATTCATTCTGCAAAAATGCTCCGCCCCTTGTGATGTGAACAGAAATGTTTCTGCTGCCCCCAGCTCCAGTCTGGACCCTTTAAGGCAGAGAACAAAACCACTAAAACCGCGGAAAGCATGACCTAAGAGCCTTGTGTTGGCTGGAGTTCACAGATGAATGATGCAGTGCTTTCTGTGACCCCTGTTTTTCTTCACAGTTGAACGTATCCGGTATGAACCCTTACGGAGGGATAAAATCAGCCTGTTGGAAACGCCTCCTCCACACATGGACTTTATTACCTGCTCAGTTCTCTGAACGAGTCCGGCCAGTTTCCCATGAAAGACGAAATATCTGTGTAGAGTAAGGGCTTCAGTCCCTGATGAGTGACACGCTATTATAACACCAACCACAGGGAGTGACAAAAGTTTGACAACAGAAAGGGCCAGTCATGACATAAAAGAATAAAGCCCTTTCGTGGAAACGCTGAGGAATACTGGGGTTTCGGTAGTCTGGCAGGGGTAGTGTGGTTAGCAGTAGTCCTCCGCAGGCATGTTCTGAATTAAAACAGGCGGGGTGTGCCAAGCCAGACTTAGATGCTGTTCTCATAGCTTTGCTATGCTGCTCAGGCTGAACGAGGCAGGGAGCGCAGCTGCTCCCGATGTGAAACAGTCCCTCTAACGAAGATTATGTCACTGCCAGTGAGTGGGAACAGAGGCCGAGTGGCTCGTGGATGACATAGGGTCCTGTTCCCTTCTCCAAGCAAGAGCGATCGTGGTGCGTGATTTAAGGCCCTGGCAGAGACGTGGGGTTTCGGTGACTCTGCAGTTTGTGTGTTTACCAAGTCCTCAAGGATGACCAAAGATGGTGCTGTGTAACAGGAAAAACTTGAACAGAACAGCAGTTTTAGACTTAAGTAAGTAAGTTTCAGAGAATGACTGTTAACTGGGAACTGGCGGGGGGGGGGGGGGGGGGGGGGCAAGAACCATTGATATGATTTCTGAAGTCGGATAAATAAAGAAAAAAAATATGCAGAACGTGCCAAGTTCTCTTAAATCACGTGATATAAGAGAACTTGGCACATTCAGCAATTTTCTCATATTTACATTTTTTTCTTAGTCATGAACAAAATACACGAGTGGTCTCGACCTGTCATGCAAATCATGTAAGCAGCGCATTGCATTTACCTGTAGTCTCCAGGCTCTCAAAACTCGGATCAAACTTTTAAGCTGGGGCGTACCAGCACAAATATGAATGCATTGTTCGTGCAAGTGTGGAATATTATGATTTAGTGAGTATCATGCATACCCACTCATATGTAATGTATTGTAATAGTTATACTGTTATATAGGGTTAAGTTATACTATTCATGAGGCTCTATAGAATGTTATGATTGTTACCCCCTTATTGAAATTGCTCTGATTTAGTGTTTTGAAAAGAACTTTTTTTTTTTTTTTTTGGCTTTTCATGCATTTTTTGTTCCCGCGACTGTGTTTTTGTGAAATTACTCCACCAGATAGCGCTATTTTGCAGAACTGTCCATTTGTTTGTTAATCAGCCGTTTTAAACAACTGCTTCGTGCTGATTGATTAAGTATGGCACTGTTTGCCTAGAATTATATGAGAAGTGTTGCCCTGGTCCTCTACTGGCATTATAATAGCAGAATTATGTACTTTACACGCTGTATTTGTGACTCAGTGCCTGGCAGTGAGTTGACAGACAACTCCCTTTCTCATCTGGCTTTGAACATATGAAAACATACGATTTACTGCTGTGAATGCAGGCGGTTTGTAGTGTGAAGAGGTTGGACAATAGCCCGAGGATGCCTTGCATTTCTTGTATAAGGCGCAGATGAATGCATCATTGCATTTGTAACAAATCCAGATTCTGCATTTATAACAAATGCTAATACCATATTTAGAACGGATACAGATGTAGGAACTATGTATTATTTCATATATATCATAGGAACTTGAAAACCTATGAATATGTCCTGCCGAAAAAAACAGCTGAAGCTAGGTTTTTAAAATGCTGGTAGTTGGTTGACCAGCTCAATATATGTTTTGAAACAGCTGTCATTACAAGCTGGTCATAGCTGGATTTTACACCAGGGTCTACAACAAAGAAAACATGCACACAGCACTGTACATTAAAACAGAGGGGTGTGATTAGGAGCGTGGGCAATAGACCCATGCGCGCGTGCACAGGCACACGCCAGCAAGTTATGTTAAATGTAATGTCATAGTTTTCTCACAGCTATTTCGCGATTCCCCTGTATGGCAAAATTGAGAGAAAACAACAACAACAAAACAAAAAAATCACTCAAAATGGACGATATGCCGACATTTTGTTAGTCTCACAGATACTCGCGCAGTAGTGCGAATACTCGGCTGTAATTTTTTGGGATTTCCTGAGCAGATCATTTCCCGTTTTCTCGAAGCTCCTCCCACCTTTGAATGCCCAATACGCGTGTACGTCTTTGGTGCGTCTCCTGGAAATGCTGTCGGTCAGGCGTGGTCTAAATACAGTTCCCTGCAACTTTACGGATTGAGACTGTATGTAGGCCGACCGAAGTAACTGCTTTTAGTTTATCAGTAATTTGATGTTTATTCTGTTCGCTAGGTTAGTTTATTAGGATATCATATTAACAATGAATTGCGTTGCGCCGACCATGTTTGTGGTCCTGTTGTTCCTGGAGAAAAGCTTCTCTGTGGGTAAGTGTTGTGTACCGTCTAGGAAAGGAAAGCTGTTGTCACATCTAAAAGCTACTCGAAGTTTTTTTCTGACAAAGCGCTTTGTTTTCGTATGTTTTTGTATGATCAGCCCTGCATTGTTATTCGGATATATTTAAAAGCATGTCATTACTGAACGTAAGAAGATACCTTGAGTGTAACATATGGCTTTTAAAAATATTTTGACATTTATTGCAAAATAGATTTCACGAATGTTTTTTTTCTGTGTGGGTCGGTGTTGTTACAATTTTAATATGTTGCTCGTCGTATTGTGTGTTGTACCTTACATCGATTAAGCAGAAACGACATTTTGTTAGCCTCACAGATACTCGCAGAGTAGTGTGGATACTCGGCTGTAATTCTTTGGGATTTTGGGATCTCTGAAGAGGTTGGAAGAAGGCCAACTGCTGTATTAACTAGCTACTTCCACCACTGAGAGCCAGTACAGGCAGCCATCATGAATGGGAGAAGATGGCAGATTAGAGGAATGGGACCGGTAATGTCACGGCATTACTGTACGCTTTCCACCTTTTCGAACAGAAGCCAGGAAATGCCTTCACCAGTCATAGGGTACAATGGCAGCAAACAAATAGATTGACACCGACAGTGAATGGTGGATACATACTTCCGAACAGAAGCCTAATAAGAAATAAAGGCCTGCCTCGAATACAAGCCTGCCCCAAATAAAGGCATGTGCTTTGTGCAGCCTAAGTAAATAAAAGACCCCGGCAACAATTTGAGGATTTACGGTAATAAACAGAAACACTGAAAACGTTATTGTTTAGATTTTTTTTCTTTCTTTTTTTTTACTTTTGCATGATTGTTGATGCTAAACAATTCGTTTAAACTGGTTTGAAGAACTGGTATTCTGCAAAATTACTTCTGATGATCAATTGTTCCAGTATTTAAGGTAACACGAACATTGAGCCGGGTCACATTGTTAAACACGATGGCACGAACGAAAGAGCTCTGAGACTGTTTGTAGCCGCATTGTAGCCTTGCATGATGCCGATTGGTCACTTGATGAAAAGAATCAGCTGGATTTAGGGGTGGCCTGTAGTGTAGTGGTTAAGGTACATGACTGAAAGGTACATGACTGAAAGGCGCAAGGTCGATGGTTCGAATCCTGGTCTAGCCACAATAAATGATCCGCACAGCCGTTGGGCCCTTGAGCAAGGCCCTCAACCTTAACCCGGGTGCTGCACTGTGGCTGCCCACTGCTCCTAAGTAACTAGGGTGGGTCAAATGCAGAGGACAAATTATTCTGCGGGGTTCAATAAAAGTATATTTAAGAAAAAATAATAATAAACCTAGATGAATAAATATGTTGTAACATCGAAAGAATCTCTTTGGAATGAACTTCAAACCATATGGAATGAACGAGTTTAACGAGTGAAGACGTATGTGAACGAAGGTGGCCTCGCTAGATATTGACTTTTTTCTCCAAAAGAGACTTATTTTTGTTTTCACAATATATTGTTATCTGTTTACTTTTTTTTACATCTACATGGACCAATATTACATGAAATAAATACTTGAATAGTACTTGGTTTCTATCCATATTCGGTTTTTATCTTCATTGTGTTAAGTGTATAATCATTACTGCACACTACTGTATGTATCATATTTATAAATCCAATGAGTCATAAGGCATTAGATATGACCCACGACGACTGTCTGTTCTGGCTCCATGGTGGTGGAACGAACTCCCCGTTGAGGTCAGAACTGTAGAATCTCTCCCCACCTTCAAGCGCAAACTGAAGACGCACCTCTTCAAGCAGCACCTCTCCCCATCCCTCCCTACCTCCCTGTGAACCTTAATTGTTGTCTTTGTGATTTACTTTGTGTTTCGGTATTTTTAGTTGGCTAGGTATGCAGTATTTGGATAGTTAAGTTTGGTCACTTTTGCTTTGTTGTTTGTTTGTTTGTTTATTTGTTTGTTTTTATTTTTATTTTTTATTTTTTAAAGATGGTCCTGGTCCTTATCTTTGTTGTACAATTGAACAGTTGTACACCAGTGACCGGTAGCTATGTGGCCTGCGCATTCACAAACTTTACACTGAAAATCAGGTGCGTGTCCTCAAAATACTACGGTGCAAATGTTTTCACAAGATAATTCAGCGTTTTGTAAACAAACCCAGAGTGGAATTTTGCCTGCGTCTTTTACTTGCCCCAGATTCGCATAGTCTTCCTGTCCGCCTGTCTGTCTTGGCATGCTAACCTGCGGTCATTCTCCTGCTATCAGAAGAAGTCTAGCTAATTTCTGCTGAAGTGTGTGTGTGTGTGTGTGTGTGTGTGTGTGTGTGTGTGTGTGTGTGTGTGTGTGTGTGTGTGTGAGTGCGAGAGAGAGTGCGTGCGTGGGCTCGCAAGCCTGAAGGTATCACTTCCCTTATCATTTCTGTTTAGCGGTGAGTTTCACTGCAGTGTGATAAAAATGCGTTTTATATTTATATACATATGTACATATTTGCAAGTGTGTTTGTTCTTGCTGAGGTGCTGATGATAAACCGGTCAGAAGCAAAGCGTGCATTTTATTTTAGCTCATGCATGACAGGCTAGAAAACTGAAGGCAATGCCCAGGCTTCAAGTTTGCTGGAGGAAAAGATAAAGGACATTTAACTGGCACAGAGAGAGCAGGATTGCATTTTCTGAGTGGCATTACCAGAAACGTGCACATTATTTCAGTAAAACTGGGAAATCCTGCAATATATGACTTTTATAATAATTTTACTTTTAAGAGTCAATATTTAATCATTAATCCATATTCATACTACAACAATGTAGGCCTAAGCCTTCTAGTTTGTTGATGTTCTGGCAGGAACATAGCCTTAGGCATGCATTGAAAATGGCAAGACTAATGACAAGACTCTCCTGTAGGGGACAGTATAACAACTATCCTTTACAGCTATATGGACACATGTTGTTAATTGCTGGTTCATGGACTAAAATGATGGTCTTGATTGCGCACGGTCATTGGCAGCTTACTTTAGCCATAGACTCTCAGCAATCCAATGACTCGCATGGTAGGGCATTTCGTGGTCAATCCAAGTAAACCCGGCAGTGAGTGGCAGGCAGTCAAGGTGAATGCTGGCACTGCTTGGGAAAGGCAGATATCGTATCCGAGCCCATGACCTCTGTCTTCAGTGCTGAGGAACTGAAACCAGTTAACAGAAGACGTGCGCTTGCCACGTTGCCACTCATCAGTGGTCACGTTAACGCAGGCGACTGCAATTATTAGACGGAAAAATTGTGCCAAAATGCAGGGGAAATACACTGCCTTCTAGAAATGTATTTATTCCAAGGTCTGGAATATATACAATAGGCGATGACCCAGATTTGTTATCAGAAAAATGTATAACAAATTATAGAAAGCGTATTTTGTTTCTGACTGTTCTTAGAGCGTCTGCCAAATGCCAATGTAATGTAATGTAATGTTAACCATTTCCACTTTGCGTCCCCTAGAGGGTAATTTCCACGCCTTATGTTTTTATAATTTAGCACTGAATATCTAAATTTTAAGTCAAGGACCAACAAAAACTACTTTATAAACTTGATGTACTTGTGTACAAAAATTTTTAAAGATATCAAGCTGTCCAAACCAAACTGTGGGTAGCGGAGAGAAAATGGCTTCCTTCCATGCCCTCCTATCATCTGTCTATTCCTCTAAATCTTCCTTCTTTCACTCTAAAATTAACACAACCGCCCCTAATCCTCACAAACTGTTTTCAACCTTCTCCTCTCTTCTGCCCCCCCACCTCCCTCGTCACTCACACCTGATGACTTTGTCTCCTTTGGAAAGACGGTAGATTCCAATTCCATCCTCCTCCCATACGGCCAAGAATCTTGGGGTGACTCTTGATAACAGCCTCACCCTGGCTCCACAAGTCTCCTCCACTGCCAGAACCTGCAGGTTCTTCCTCTACAATATACGCCGTATCCGTCATCTCCTGACGGAGGAAGCCACTCAGCTCCTAGTCCAGGCGCTCGTCATTTCCTGCCTGGATTACTGCAACTCCCTCCTAGCCGGTCTCCCAGCTTGTGCCATCAAGCCCCTCCAGCTGGTCCAGAATGCCTCAGCCCGCCTGATCACCAGTCAGCCCAGGTCGGCTCATGTCACCCCACTCCTCATTGGCCTCCACTGGCTTTCTATTGCCGCACGCATCCGCTTCAAGGTCCTAGGGTTGGCATTTCAGGCTGCTAAGGGGACTGCCCCATTTTACATACAATCCTTAATTACTCCCTACTCCCCAGCTAGACCACTCCAGTCTGCCAGCTCTGGTCGCCTTATGGTTCCCTCACTACGAGCACCTGGCGGTCGAGCTGCACGTTCACGCCTGTTTTTCGTTCTGGTTCCTCAGTGGTGGAATAACTTACCTACCACTGAATGCCGAACACAGAATCCCTCCCTCTATTTCGATGCAGACTAAAAACACACCTTTTCAAACTGTACCTTAGTACCCCCTCCTGATCCCCCCCCCCTCCCCTCCCCTTTCCAAAATCCCTCTTGTCTAACCCAAAAAAATAATAATTGCACTTACGATGACTGTATATTTGTTTAGAACAGCACTTCATGTGTATTTTACTAGCTATGGATGTGATGCTTTAAGTTGTGGAAGAACCTATGCACTTTGCTTTGGATTAAAAGCATCTGCCAAATGACTAAAATGTAAATGTAAATTGGAGCTGTCACCCCTCCACTCCTCTGGTTGATCTTTCACAGAATGACCCACAAGTACAAATGGGGCGGCCTGTAGTGTAGTGACTAAGGTAAATGATTGGGACACGCAAGGTCGGTGGTTCTAATCCCAGTGTAGCCACAATAAGATCCGCACAGCCGTTTGGCCCTTGAGCAAGGCCCTTAACCCTGCATTGCTCCAGGGGAGGATTGTCTCCTGCTTAGTCTAATCAACTGTACGTTGCTCAGGATAAGAGCGTCTGCCAAATGCCAGTAATGTAATGTACAAATGTCTCGCTGCTTATGTGAGGGAATTGTGAGGTTAAGTCGTACATGCTGTTAATGTCTTAAATAGAGTGCTAACACTGCATTGGTGCCAAAAAAACTGGAGCTACAATGTCCTATCAACCACCATTTGTTGGGGTTGTGAGGGTGGAATGCCAGTCCTGTAGACTGCGGATGTAATATTTAGGTCAGAATGAACTGAGAGAAGAGATGTTTCCATGCTGGCTAAGTTAGCTGGTTCAGCAGCCTGATGTTTCCTGGAGCTGACGTTGTGTCTGTAGACAGTGCCGGCCTTTAGGCTTGTTTGTGTGACGGGTTGCTGTGGCGGTGCAGGCCGAGTGCCTGGTGGTTTTCATGTCTGGGCTTACAGTGCTGATCGGCAGCTTTCGGTTCCTAATTGTGACCCTGTGAGCTGCATTCTTGTACAGGCTACACTCAAGTGTTCACCATTGTTTGCACTGCCTGTGTAAACAACTGGGCTAGTCTGTAATAATAATGTTTTTCTTGCAGTATATTTTCTCCGTATTGTTCACGAGTCAGTTTAAGGCAAGAGAGTCCAAAGCCCAACATTTATACACCAGTGGGGTTCCACATCCAGCTATTAAAGAACCATAAGGCAGTGAGGTGTTCGGGGTGTTCAGCAGGCTCAAGAAATGACGGCGTTTTTGTCGTAAGGAGGTAGTGAAAGGACACCGGTGTTCAGGTGATATTGTTGTGAACAGAAACTTTACTGGAGAATTCGGTCACCATTGTGAAAAACCACTGTGAACCGGCTAGGCTACGTGTTAGAACAGCGGCTCGGAGAGGGCTGGGTTCAGGATGCTGTGGTTAACACAGTGCCAGGTGTGGTTAAGAACTGTACTGACGACGTTGTGAGAGTCCCGTGACATTCATGTAAAGAAGCCTCATTCCTCTCGCCCGTGTTGATGCTGAATGTTTGCTCAAACTGTACCTCTCCCTGCTGTTGTCATTGGACATTTTAAAACCATGCTGTAGTTGAGTATTAATTTTATGTCAGGATAAAGTAACATTTTCCTGATCATATTACATTACATTACATTACAAGGCATTTAGCAGACGCTCTTATCCAGAGCGGCGTACAATGACGTGCAGATTGAACACAGGAACAAGTGCGAAGAGGACCCTAGAGGAAAGTACGGTTTTGAGTCCTAGCATGACCATACAGATACAATCGGAACCCTTGAAGAGTACCATCAACTTACAAACTAGTGTAGTATGGTTAGCTCAGCTAGTTCGCTAGTTAGCATGGTGAAGTGCAGTGAAAGCTGGCTGGTAGCAGGTTATTGCGCGACAACACTCCCTGATGACCTTGTCTAGAGGCGAGTTCGTCTTTAGCTGACTGGTAACGCGTTCGTTCAACAAATGATTTGGACAAGTGAGAGGCCGGGGTTCAAATCCCCCCTCGGACTCAGGAAACTTCTCACCTGTTACACTAGCATACCACAGTTGACAGCTAGGATACCCCGAGTACAACAATACAATAGCTAATACAAAACACAACAATATCTATATATAACTATATAAGTGCCATTATAGTCTGTAGGAAATAACATGAAATCATCTTTATGCCTGTTCAAGGTCATAAAGTTTTGACTTTGTAAAAATGGGCTGTTTGGACCAGGCAGGGAATTACATTTGGCCACCAGCCTGTTCAGGCTGTTATTTCATTTGTGGCAATAGCTGAATGGCTAAAGCCACAGTCTGAACATGGGCTGCCTCTGTGGGAAGTTTCAGTGCATGATCGCGTACTATACATACTATACATTTTACATTACATTTTAGTCATTTGGCAAAATGACTTTGGCGTTAAAACTGCATAAATTCTCTGAGATAGCCAACGCTGTCCTGCAGTTCTATAAGACAATCAGCAGGGAGGTTGTTCCAAGCATGTTGAAGAACTTGCCTCAGTTCTTCTGCAGACTTTGGTTGGCTCCTTGCTTCTGATCTCAGAGAGCCTTGATCAAGTTTTTGTGTAAGAAGTAGTCAATTGCTTACAGTAATATGTTACTTTTTAAAATTGAATACAAAAACGTCTCTGTAAAATGTTATCTTTTGGAAAATGAATATTTGGAAATCTCAAATGTATTCTTTCATACTAACACACACAAAAAAAACATATAATAATGTCTAGGGTGCCTAAGACTTCTGCACAGTACTGTAATTAATTAATGTAATATAGGCTTGTGTAATGTTGGCTATCTATCAATCAAATCTAATCTATCTAGCTAGTTAATCTTTCGGATCTGATCAGAATCTTCAGAAGGTTTACATTTTGCAATGGCAGAAAGGCGAATGTAGACCTTAAACCTACATTATAACACTTCCTGCTCATGGCTTCTACTCGTGGGAATGATTAAGATTGCTTTGGCATTGTATGAAAATAAAAATACAAATCCAGGCATATTTTTCCTCTCCACCTGCATGGTGAGAGCTCTTGCATGTAGTCACAGGGGTAGCATGTGTTTGGGCTGTGCTGTGATGGGGTTGTTTGACCGCACACAGGATGTTTCCTATGTGACTTTGCGCAGAGCAGAAGTTTCAGTATTTCGAAATGGTTTCTCTTCTCTGTTGCATTTAGTTTGGAATACTATCCTGTCAAGTTTTTTTGTTTTACTCTTGCACATTTTAAGAGAAAAAAAGCTCTGCTGTATCAGGAATTAGGCTACCGACACAGATGGTTTTCTCCTCCTCTCGACGAGACTGCTTTTCTTTTCCGTTTTCGGCATTGAAAGCCACAGGGAGTGTACATTGTATGGGGGCGTCTCCAGTTTGATTCTTATCTGGTTTCTTAGAATTGTACTTTGATTTTACTGGAAACGGTAAACTGAAAACAAAAAGGGTGATACAATGCACGGGCGCTTTGCTGGTTTGGATTTTTCGGCGCTAAACTTTTACCTCATCGCAACTCCCTCTGCGTAAGCACTGGATTTAAACAAGCGATGGCCTTGTTTAGTTTCCCTTACATGCCTGCACACAGCCTGTCTGAACCTGAACACTCCTCTCACCCACGCAGGTGTATTCATGTTTTTGAAACCATGCTGCTGTTCCTCTTGTCTATGATCACCTAACCCCTGGCCTTGACCATACCTCTAAGCCACGAACCCTAACCCCTTATCTCCTTATTGCCCCCTACCTGCAACCTGTTTACACTGTACTACCTAACCCTACTCTCCCACAGTGACCTACCAGACCGTACGGTCCTGCAATGTTTTGTCAACCTACATTTCTGAAATCCGTTATCAAACCAGTCGATTACCAGGCCTTACTGAAATTAAGTTTTACTCAACAGATTTTCACACTTGAATTTGATACTGTAAAAAAAGCTACAGTACAGTCACAGGCTCAAATAACTCCCAATATGGACCACTAGCGCCCCCTTGTGGGTTTCGCAGGGCAGGGGCTTGATTGACATGAGACGTTTTGAGGAATATTCATGTTGTCTGTTTCTCCTCTGAGTGAGAGTTGTATCTGGCTGTCTGTATCCTGACTGACTGACTGAATCCTGCTGTTGTTGATTTCTTTATTTTTTTCTTTCAGAAGTTCCTCCCCCAGTCAACCTAACCATCGAGTGCCACAATTTCATAACAGTGGCCCACTGGAACTACAGCCAGCCCTCTCTACATCCCCACTTCATGGTCGAGCTCCTCCCTTATGGAGGGTACGTGCTTCCGTTCATCCCGCAAATTTGTATTTGTGAAATTCAGAATTTGTATTTGTGGAACTCAATCTCATGTAATGGCGGTAGGTCTGCTGCGAGTCTCTAGCAGACTTCGTAAAGCCACCAAGCTAAAGACCTCTGCTGTGGACCACATGCTAACGTTCTGCAGTGGACCACATGCTAACGTTCTGCTGTGGACCACATGCTAACGTTCTGCAGTGGACCACATGCTATCGTTCTGCTGTGGACCACATGCTAACGTTCTGCTGTGGATCACATGCTAACGTTCTGCTGTGGGCCACATGCTAACGTTCTGCTGTGGACCACATGCTAACGTTCTGCAGTGGACCACATGCTAACGTTCTGCAGTGGACCACATGCTAACGTTCTGCAGTGGACCACATGCTAACGTTCTGCAGTGGACCACATGCTAACGTTCTGCAGTGGACCACATGCTAACGTTCTGCAGTGGACCACATGCTAACGTTCTGCAGTGGACCACATGCTAACGTTCTGCTGTGGATCACATGCTAACGTTCTGCAGTGGACCACATGCTAACTTTCTGCAGTGGACCACATGCTAACGTTCTGCTGTGGATCACATGCTAACGTTCTGCAGTGGACCACATGCTAACGTTCTGCTGTGGATCACATGCTAACGTTCTGCAGTGGACCACATGCTAACGTTCTGCTGTGGACCACATGCTAACGTTCTGCAGTGGATCACATGCTAACGTTCTGCAGTGGATCACATGCTAACGTTCTGCTGTGAATCACATGCTAACGTTCTGCAGTGGACCACATGCTAACGTTCTCCTGTGGATCACCTGCTAACGTTCTGCTGTGGACCACATGCTAACGTTCTGCAGTGGACCACATGCTAACGTTCTGCAGTGGACCACATGCTAACGTTCTGCAGTGGACCACATGCTAACGTTCTGCAGTGGACCACATGCTAACTTTCTGCAGTGGACCACATGCTAACTTTCTGCAGTGGACCACATGCTAACGTTCTGCTGTGGACCACATGCTAACGTTCTGCTGTGGACCACATGCTAACGTTCTGCAGTGGACCACATGCTAACGTTCTGCAGTGGACCACATGCTAACGTTCTGCAGTGGACCACATGCTAACGTTCTGCAGTGGACCACATGCTAACGTTCTGCAGTGGACCACATGCTAACGTTCTGCAGTGGATCACATGCTAACGTTCTGCAGTGGATCACATGCTAACGTTCTGCTGTGAATCACATGCTAACGTTCTGCAGTGGACCACATGCTAACGTTCTCCTGTGGATCACCTGCTAACGTTCTGCTGTGGATCACATGCTAACGTTCTGCTGTGGATCACATGCTAACGTTCTGCTGTGGATCACATGCTGATCTCTCATTATGCTTTCTTATTTTCATGAAATAAACTGAATGCCCTCTGATAAGAAGATGGTCCATTGGCACTGATCATATTTCTGAATAAAAGGCAGATGCAGGGCTGATGCCTTTCTGTTATTAAGGATTTGGGCCATTCCACCCCGACTCCAGGAGGTTGCAGCACAGCACCACCATAGCAGCTTTTCTAGAAGGATCTAAGGACAGACAGGACTGCGGAAAAGTCTTAGACACCTGTATAACATTCTGTACAGATAAGATTCTTTAAAAATTAATTCAATGAAAGGTCCTAAATAAACGTACTATACATTTTACATTACATTTTTATCATTTGGCAGAATAGTTAAAAACTGAATCAAATCAATATTTTTTGTGACCACCCTTCGTCGTTAAAACGGCATCACTTCTCTGAGATAGCCAATGCTGTCCAGCAGTTCTATAAGACAATCAGCAGGGAGGTTGTTCCAAGCATGTTGGAGAACTTGCCACAGTTCTTCTGCAGACTTTAGTTGGCTCCTTGCTTCTGATCTCAGACAGCCTTGATCAAGGTTTTATGTAAAAAGTAGTCAATTGTTACTTATGTTACTTTTTTTAATTAAATACAAAAATGTCTCTGTAAAATTAAATCTTTTGGAAAATGAGTATTTGGAAATCTCAAATGTGTTCTTTTATACTAACTTCACTAAAAAAATAAACATATATATAATAAAGTCTCCGGTGCCTAAGACTTCTGCACAGTACTGTACTTATCCAAAGTTGAGGGACAGACATTTCCGACCAAATTGAATATTATATTATATGTTATGAGTAACATGTTTATCTTTATGCAATGAGAGAAAGTGCTCTCCTGACTCTAATTTTTGAGATATGACCCCCCCAAAAAAAGAAAAGAATAATTGGTCCGTTGGGGAAGAAAAGTGTATTTTTTGGGCCAAATATCTCTAAATGAAAGTAGACGCCTGCTTTCTAAGGTTCGATAGAAATTCTACATTGTCCTTACATACAAATTTACAATGTTATGCTACGATCACAGTTTGTGCCACTATGCGTTTCTCATAGTGACACCCGGCAACTTTAAACAGCTCTACCGGGAAACTAAACTGGGTATGAAGCTCAAGTTCTCAGGAAGTCTATAACTTTTACATTTTTACCAACACGTAACCATTTTTACCAAAATCCAAGAGGTGGTTGGCATTTCTATAACGCCTTTATCCAAAGCGCTGTAGAATTGATGCTTCTCATTCACCCATTCATACACACATTCACACACCAACGGCGATTGGCTGCCATGCAAGGCCACCAGCTCGTCAGGAGCATTTGGTGGTTAGGTGTCTTGCTCAGGGACACTCCGACTGCCAGAAGACTGCTCTTACTGCCTGAGCCAATGAGACGACTGCTCTTACTGCCTGAGCCATGTCGCCCCTGTGGTGCAACCTCCTGGAGTTGGCATGGAACGGCCCCTTTTGGACTGCTGCGTTCATGGGCTGCTCTGATCGCCTTGTCTTCTCACTCTTAGGGATCCGGTTCACCAGAGCTGCGTGAACACCACGCACCACCACTGCGATGTCTCCAACCTGGTCCACGTCACGGAAAGCTACTTTCTCTCCGTCAAAGCTGAGGTCGGGTCCGGCCAATCGGTTGTTGTTCAGTCGGACTTTACGTACAACAGAAACTTGGTGGAAAGCAAACACTGTGAGTTTCTCTGTGACTTTCAAACCAGGACTCATTATCATTGTGAATTTTTTTGTGTGCTGATATACCGTGTTACAATATCTGACTGATCATCTGGCGAAGTAGTCCCAAAATGTCAATAAGTGAATATGCCAACATGGTGAAATATTTGAGAAATTCAGCATAAGACTCTTGAAAGACACCGAAAGAGTTCTCCTGAGTAAATTTCACATCCCTTGTGGAGCAAGCTTATACAGCACATAAGTACATAAGAAATTTGATGCTGTAGTTGCAAAATGGTCTTATTTCCCTGTCATTCCTGTTGGTTGTGTCAGACAAGTGAGCTGCGTTTTGACTTTATCGTTCCTCTCTTTCAGGCTCAGTGGAGTTCCCACCCGTCACTCTGTCTGTTGATGCACGCAAAATGCTCAAATTTCAGTTCCGGCACCCCTTGGATTTTTACAAACGAGAACTGTGGCAAGTTCTGAAGGAACCAAAAACCAAACGAACCCACTACGAGGAATTTACCTATAATGTCCTCTATGGAGAGGATTTCAGCAAGGTGACTACCCTTTAACCGCGTTCCTGTGCCAACCTGCACTCTTTCAATATATTTGCACACAAAATCTTATATCTGTTCATCATCGCGTTTATTGGGTACTGTAGGTTTGTTTTTTCATGTTTCTGCTGAAACGGGCCACCCGTGTTCTTTTCATTCCGGAAATTTCCCTTATTCCCTCTCAGATGCCTTTTGAATGCCACTATGCTAAGGGCCTGTGTGAGGGATACGTGCCCATCTCCGAAGGCCAGGAGAGACTCTGCATCCAGCTGCTGGACGGGGAGCTGTGCGACTTGGTCATCGCAGTCTCTGAAAAAACCTGCCTGGACCTGCAAAACACCACCACTGAACCCGTGACATCCCCAGAAGGTGCATTTCACATTAAAGATGGGAATGTCCAGTACTGTATTTCCACAAAATGATTTTGTTATTTTCACCATGGTGTGAGGGCTACAGCAGGGATGCAAAACCACAAAAGAACATTCACTGTAAGGCCTTCTTAGTCCTGAGTCTGAGACCTCTTAAGACTGGTGCCAGCCATTTTAGAATTTCTCTGATTCACTGTTTTTGCAAGATGCTTGAGCTCAACGAATAATTTGGCCAAAAAGCAGACTGAAAACCACGCAATTTTCAAGAGCTAGGACCCAATCTACCAACTGACTTCAGGCATTAATACACCACCACCTGCTTATCTCTGCTAATAAGCTAAGGGAAAAGCCAGACGTGATCTCACCTTACTCATTAACTTACTTATTTTTCTCAGGTTGGTACAATGTATAACAATGTGCTGCCCACTGACTGCATGCATGATTCTGGATTTTTCCGGTGTTGGGCGGCTTCTGCTGTTTCAGTAAACCTGGGCCTATTCTGCAGGTTACTATTCCGTTGTCTTCTGGCCGGTGGTTGCTGTTGTTGCCCTGGTGGTCTTCACCATGGTGGTGTTTCTGCTGATCAGAAGGAAGACTAATGGCACCTCTGCCATCCACAAGATTATGGTAGGTTTCTGCGATCAGGGGTCCGTGGGGTCTCTCTCTCTCCCTCCCTTTTTCTCTACCTCTACCTCCCTCCCTCTGTCTTTCTCCCTCTCCCTCTCTCCTTCTCTCTCACCAAGGGGTCAGTGGGGTCTCTTTCTCTCTCGCTCTCCCTCTCCCTCTCCCTCTCTCTCACCCAGGGGTCAGTTTCAGGTCCCCACCTGTGGAGGTGTTGTACAGTCAGGTCCATAAATATTGGGACAGCGACACAATTCTCCTCTTTTTGGCTCTAAACGAGCAAGATATTCTTTAACTGCAGACTTTCAGCTTTAATTTGAGGGTATTTACATCCAAATCGGGTGAACGGTGTAGGAATTACAACAGTTTCTATATGTGCCTCCCACTTTTTAAGGGACCAAAAGTAATGGGACAATTGGCTGCTCAGCTGTTCCATGGCCAGGTGTGTGTTATTCCCTCATTATCTCATTTACAAGGAGCAGATAAAAGGTCTAGAGTTCATTTCAAGTGTGCTATTTGCATTTGGAATCTGTTGTTGTCAACTCTCAATATGAGATCCAAAGAGCTGTCACTATCAGTGAAGCAAGCCATCATTAGGCTGAAAAATCAAAACAAACCCATCAGAGAGATAGCAAAAACATTAGGTGTCGCCAAATCAACTGTTTGGAACATTCTTAAAAAGAAAGAACACACCGGTGAGCTCAGCAACACCAAAAGACCCGGAAGACCACGGAAAACAACTGTGGTGGATGACAGAAGAATGAAGAAAAACCCCTTCACAACAGTTGGCCAGATCAAGAACACTGTCCAGGAGGTAGGTGTATGTGTGTCAAAGTCAACAATCAAGAGAAGACTTCACCAGAGTGAATACAGAGGGTTCACCACAAGATGTAAACCATTGGTGAGCCTCAAAAACAGGAAGACCAGATTAGAGTTTGCCAAACAACATCTAAAAAAGCCTTTACAGTTCTGGAACAACATCCTATGGACTAATGAGACAAAGATCAACTTGTACCAGAATGATGGGAAGAATGAGAAGAGTATGGAGAAGGAAAGGAACTGCTCATGATCCAAAACATACCACCTCATCAGTGAAGCATGGTGGTGGTAGTGTCATGGCGTGGGCATGTATGGCTGCCAATGCAACTGGTTCCCTTGTATTTATTGATGATGTGACTGCTGACAAAAGCAGCAGGATGAATTCTGAAGTGTTTCGGGCAATATTATCCGCTCATATTCAGCCAAATGCTTCAGAACTCATTGGTAAAAAAGAAGTGGAAGTTTGATTTATGATTGTTAGTTTGTCTCATTACTTTTGGTCCCTTAAAAAGTGGGAGGCATATATACAAATTGTTGTAATTCCTACACCGTTCACCTGATTTGGATGTAAATATCCTCAAAGTCTGCAGTTAAAGCACATCTTGTTCATTTCATTTCAAATCCATTGTGGTGTTGTATAGAGCCAAAAAGATAAGAATTGTGTCGATGTCCCAATAGGAGACTGTGTTGTATGTTGTTGAGATATCTGAGCCCATGATGGAGACTGTGTTGTATGTTGTTGAGATCTGAGCCCCTGATGGAGACTGTGTTGTGTGTTGTGAGATCTGAGCCCCTGATTGAGACAGTGTTGTGTGTTGTTGTGAGATCTGAGCCCCTGATGGAGACTGTGTTGTTGTGAGATCTGAGCCCCTGATGGAGACAGTGTTGTGTGTTGTTGTGAGATCTGAGCCCCTGATGGAGACAGTGTTGTGTGTTGTTGTGAGATCTGAGCCCCTGATGGAGACAGTGTTGTGTGTTTGTGTGTTGTTGTGAGATCTGAGCCCCTGATGGAGACAGTGTTGTGTGTTGTTGTGAGATCTGAGCCCCTGATAGAGACAGTGTTGTGTGTTGTGAGATCTGAGCCCCTGATAGAGACAGTGTTGTGTGTTGTTGTGAGATCTGAGCCCCTGATAGAGACAGTGTTGTGTGTTGTTGTGAGATCTGAGCCCCTGATAGAGACAGTGTTGTGTGTTGTTGTGAGATCTGAGCCCCTGATGGAGACAGTGTTGTGTGTTGTTGTGAGATCTGAGCCCCTGATAGAGACAGTGTTGTGTGTTGTTGTGAGATCTGAGCCCCTGATGGAGACAGTGTTGTGTGTTTGTGTGTTGTTGTGAGATCTGAGCCCCTGATGGAGACAGTGTTGTGTGTTGTTGTGAGATCTGAGCCCCTGATAGAGACAGTGTTGTGTGTTGTTGTGAGATCTGAGCCCCTGATAGAGACAGTGTTGTGTGTTGTGAGATCTGAGCCCCTGATAGAGACAGTGTTGTGTGTTGTTGTGAGATCTGAGCCCCTGATGGAGACAGTGTTGTGTGTTGT
This sequence comes from Conger conger, assembly GCF_963514075.1. NCBI lineage: Eukaryota > Metazoa > Chordata > Actinopteri > Anguilliformes > Congridae > Conger > Conger conger. The sequence continues at coordinate 7,195,989 of NC_083777.1, forward strand.
TGTGAGATCTGAGCCCCTGATAGAGACAGTGTTGTGTGTTGTTGTGAGATCTGAGCCCCTGATGGAGACAGTGTTGTGTGTTGTTGTGAGATCTGAGCCCCTGATAGAGACAGTGTTGTGTGTTGTTGTGAGATCTGAGCCCCTGATAGAGACAGTGTTGTGTGTTGTTGTGAGATCTGAGCCCCTGATAGAGACAGTGTTGTGTGTTGTTGTGAGATCTGAGCCCCTGATAGAGACAGTGTTGTGTGTTGTTGTGAGATCTGAGCCCCTGATGGAGACAGTGTTGTGTGTTGTTGTGAGATCTGAGCCCCTGATAGAGACAGTGTTGTGTGTTGTTGTGAGATCTGAGCCCCTGATAGAGACAGTGTTGTGTGTTGTTGTGAGATCTGAGCCCCTGATAGAGACAGTGTTGTGTGTTGTTGTGAGATCTGAGCCCCTGATAGAGACAGTGTTGTGTGTTGTTGTGAGATCTGAGCCCCTGATAGAGACAGTGTTGTGTGTTGTGAGATCTGAGCCCCTGATAGAGACAGTGTTGTGTGTTGTTGTGAGATCTGAGCCCCTGATGGAGACAGTGTTGTGTGTTGTTGTGAGATCTGAGCCCCTGATAGAGACAGTGTTGTGTGTTGTTGTGAGATCTGAGCCCCTGATGGAGACAGTGTTGTGTGTTGTTGTGAGATCTGAGCCCCTGATGGAGACAGTGTTGTGTGTTGTTGTGAGATCTGAGCCCCTGATAGAGACAGTGTTGTGTGTTGTTGTGAGATCTGAGCCCCTGATGGAGACAGTGTTGTGTGTTGTTGTGAGATCTGAGCCCCTGATAGAGACAGTGTTGTGTGTTGTTGTGAGATCTGAGCCCCTGACGGAGAGTATTGTGTGTTGCGCTGCAGACGTCGGTGCTGGCCATACCGAGCTCCGCTGGGAAGCTGCTGCAGCCGGAGAGTGAGGTGACCTCTCCGGTGCTGTCCCTGGACCCCCAAGAGGACCCCGTCCTGGACCTCCCTCCGGACCACCTCATCGCAGTCACCCTCGACCCCCAGGATAGGTCCCGCTTCCCCCTGGGCGTGGAGCCGGGACAGGACCAGGGGCAGACCTGCGACAGGCCGGAGCCCAGGAGCGTGGAGGAGGTGGAGTCCTCTGGCTACGACCGGCCACACGTGGTCCTGTCCGTGGAGATGAACCCAGGGGATCGCGTGCAGGGGTACAAGCCAACCCAGGCCTGAGCGGTCCTCCAACTGCACCCCCTCCCCCACAGCTGAACCTGACGCTGGGATACATAAACACGTACTGCTGCAGCGACTGTTGCCTTTAGTCTAAATACATCCTCAATCTGACATGGCCATAGCAGGGAGCCAGGAGGATGACTTTGGTGCCATAGACATGACGTGTTCTGGTTTCCGCCTTTCAAACGTTCTGTCACAGCCAGGCACCAGCTCCAACACTGGCTTTGGTGATTGGGTGGATATTTCCGAGATGCTTGCAGGGTAAGGTGATCATCTGCCTTTTCCCACGGCTTTTTTCTAGTTATATGGAGGGAGCAATGTATTATTGTCACTTTGTTGATTGCGTCCTAGCCTTATTGGTTATTAGTTGAGCTCAATCGTTTGGTAATAGAAGAGAATTTGAGACCGAGGAATTGTAAAATGGCTGTCACCCGTTCTGTGTTCAGGGCCTTACAGAGAATTGTTTTATATTGTTTAAATTTTTATTTTTATTTTTTATTTTTGCCTCCCTCCTGTAGCCTTCACATATAATGATGGACTTTCATTTAAATGAGCTGTAGTGTTTGTTCAATCTTGTGCTCATAGAGAAACCTCTATATTACACTTCCGTGCATTGCGGAGTGTCCTTTATAAAATGAATGTATCCTTCAAACGTCACCTATAAAATAGGTTAACAACCATCAACAAAGTGCCATGTATTTCATGTTGCACCATACCAGTTTTTTATTTTATTTATTGACCATATTTTTATTTGACGCGAAAAGCAAATGTGAAAATTTTAAAGGATATTACTACTAACGGGCTTTGATTGGATGCGTTCACCAGTTACATTTCATAAAATCACTGAAGGACAAAGCTTCTTGTTGGAAAATTGAAAGATGAAAGCAAACCACTCGGAGGTCTGACGCATTGCTCAGGACAAATGAAGTTTAAAGGAGGCAATAGGTCAAATATGATTTCACATTTTCTCTAAATCATATACTAAATCATAAAGCAATTAAAGCCGAAAAATGTGCATGTACTGTATTTGTTTTTTGTTTTTTTATTGTTTTTTATTGTTCCAGTTCTGTCTTGCCGGAATTCATTAATTGTCATTGTGATACTGTCTGTCAGTGTTTGAGTGTAGCCCTGAATGTGCCTACTGAAATTATTGTTTGAGTTGAATGTAAACATTTGTATTTAGTAAAGGATATTTTAAACAAACACAAGTTTATTTTTCTTATTTCTGTATTCAAATGTCTACATAGAACTGAATTCCCACCATCCGATACACAGGTTTCAGCCCATATCTCTGCTTGCCTGAGTGACATCCAGAGCTAGATGGACAACCACCATCTAAAGCTCAATCCAGGTAAGACTGAAATGATATTCATCCCTGCCATTACCTCTCCCCATCTGGATCTCTCCATTTCCCTAGGGGATACCACACTGACGCCATCACCCAGTGTAAGGAACCTCTGCGTTGTGATGGACAGCAGACTGTCCCTCCCTGAGAACATTGCAGTGGTGACCCGGTCATGCAGGTTCTTCCTATACAACATACGGAGGATCCGCCCCTTTCTCACCCCCTACTCGACCCAGCTCCTGGTCCAAGTGATGGTTTTGTCCCGCCTGGACTACTGCAATTCCCTCTTGGCTGGCCTCCCAGCATCCGCCATCAGACCCCTCCAACTTATCCAGAATGCAGCAGCTCGTCTGGTCTTCAACCTTCCCAAAGACTCACATCACCCCCCTGCTTACTTCCCTCCACTGGCTGCCTGTCATGGCTCGCATCAAATTCAAAACATTGGTGCTAGCCTTCCAAGCAGTTAAGGGGTCTGCCCCGGCTTACCTCCAAAAAAACATCAGATCCTACACCCCTGCCAGACCTCTTCGTTCAGCCTCCACAGGTCGCTTGGCACCTCCTCCTCTCCGAACTTCTACCTCACACTCACGACTACTGTCTGTTCTTGCTCCACGGTGGTAGAACGAACTCCCCGTGGAGGTCAGAACAGTAGAATCTCTTCCCATCTTCAAGCGCAGACTGAAGACGCACCTCTTCAAGCTGCACCTCTCCCTGTCCCTCCCTACCTCCCTGTAAACCCTGTAATTGTGTCTTTCTGTGATTTACTTGTGTATCAGGATGTTTAGGTTAATTTGGCTAGGTAAGCAGTGTTTGGCTAGGTAAGTGGTTTGTTCATACATTCGCGTGTTGCGGTATTACGATTAAAAAAAAATAAATAAATACAAATAATTCCGATGATCAAATAGGCCTGGTCCTTATCTTTGTTGTGCAGGTAACAGTTGAAATTGTACTTCCCTCTAGGGTCTTTCAGCGCACTTATCCCAGGTTTTGGGTTTGCACTTTGCACTTTGTTGTACGTCGCTCTGGATAAGAGCGTCTGCCCAATGCCATGAATGTCATGTAATTACTTGCATGTGTAAGGGTCATTTTCTTAAGTGATTCTTAATTGACAATGTGTGTTACCATAAAGATAATCACATGATTACAAATAACCCATCCATACATTATCTTAACCGTCTTATCCTGAGCAGGGTCGCTGCGGGGCTGGAGCCTATCCCAGTATACATTGGGTGAAAGGCAGGAATACACCCTGGGCAGGTCGCCAGTCCATCGCAGGGCACACACACACCACTCACACACTCATACCTACGGGCAATTTAGACTCTCCAATCAGCCTAATCTGCATGTCTTTGGACTGTGGGAGGAAACCCACGCAAAAACGGAGGGAACATGCAAACTCCACACAGAGAGGCCCCGGCCGACCAGGATTCGAACCCAGGACCTCCTTGCTGTGGGGCGGCAGTGCTACCTACTGCACCATCCCACTGCTGCCCTATTACAAATAACCTTTTAGTGTTTAATCTTTATTACTATTAGACCACTTTCTGAATTAAGTGCTTATTAGGAGTCTTTCTCTGTCTCACTCCCAGCAGACAGACCGCCTTTGATCTTAGTGTCTCTGCTTCTCCTGGAAGGGGGTAGATAGCACATTCCGGTCTTATAGCAAGGTCAACAAGGGGTATTCAGAAGACAAAATACTGATAAAAGTTTTTGGCCAGCTTCATGTCTTTTTGTTTTGGTAAAGCCCCCACCCCCCCCTTCTGGAAAAGTGTGTATAAGAGTCTTACTATGTGATTGAAATCAGAAAGCCGGTAACCTTTCTCACTTTCTGTAATTTCTTTGCAAGTAAATATGAAAGTTAACTCAAGCGTAGCTATCGTCGTTTTTACTGGGATCAGTTTCATCAGACGGTGCTCACCTGTGAAATATTAAAAAGTGCATTTTTCTTTCACACATGATATGAAATTGTATCCAAAAGTAATTTTTTTTTTTTTTTTTTTTTTTGCATTTGTTCCCTGTGAGCGAGTGCAAAATGAGTCGGTCTAACATGGTCCATGGGCATTCACTCACACTTTGCATGCCAGTGGTTCTGAGCTGGGGAACGGAAGGGGAAGTGGGTAGTTCCGCGTTGCATCAGCGGAGCACAAACACGAAAGTGACACTTAAATGAATGAGTGGCATGGGGACAACTGGGCTTCTCTAAAAGCGTGTGCCGTGTCAGTGCGGGAAGTTGAGCGCGGCACGCAGCGGGTTTTCCGCGGTACAGCCTGCGCTCACCTGCGCTCCGGCCGCGGAGCAGGCCCCCGTCTGTGTGACGTCGCCGCGGATGCTGTTGAGCATCACGGAATGGCACCTGGGTAACCTGGGCAACGGAGCAAGGAATGGCATCCGGGTAACTATGACAGCCAAATGTGAATCTTCTCAGTGTCATGCTGTCGAAGCAGCCTCCTGACCTTGTACTAACGGTAAATGGGCTGCATTTATATAGGGCCTTTATCCAATGTGCTTTACAGTGGATGCCTCTCGTTAACCCATTCTCTCTCTCTCTCTCTCTCTCTCTGTCACACTCAGTCACTCTCACTCACTCACTCAGTCTCTCACTCTCACTCAGACACACACTCACTGACACACTCACCTGCTCACTCACACACTCACTCACACACTCACACACTCACACACTCACTCACTCACTCACTCACTCACATCAACAGTGATGGGCTGCCAGGCAAGGTGCCAATCAGCTTGTCAGGAACAATTGGGGGTGAAGTATCTCAGGGACACTTTGACACACCCAGGGCGGAGGATCGATCCGACAACCCTCCGACTGCCAGACAACTGCTCTGAACGTACCTCCAGAGCCCCCATTCAATAATAATATTTCTAATAATAATAATTATAGTAATATAAGACTATAACATGATGTGACAAGGAACATAAGGTGCAGGTGGATATAATAGGCTGGGGTGACTTATGGGTCAATGACATGCTGAATTATTTTGATGTCCAAAACACATTTATGATATAGAAATAACCATGAAAACACAATACTATCCTTCATGAGTTAAAATATTAGAAAATCTGTTGAGAGAATTAGATATTTGAGGAATGATTACACCTCAAATTGATGAAAATGTCATACATAAAACTGTCCGCACAAAAACGGTGAATGCAAAAATAAAATAACTTGCGTCTCTCCCTTGGGCATAATTATATGGGTCTTTCTATCAGCATATGAAAATATTCCAATGTCATCCTGGATAATCTGGAAAAAATGTATATAAATGTATTATTTTGATAAGTTATTCAACAGGAAGTGGCATCATTCTGAAGGATATCAGATAGATATGATAGGAAATTGCTACAGCCAATTTAACATAAAACAATGTTATCTATGTAAGGGTAGATTTTTGGCCGTTTTAGGCTTTCATTTTGTGGAATCATATCTTGGCTTTCATAAGACCTGTGGTCTGGCAGTCGGAGAGTTGCTGGTTCAATTCCTTCCCTGAGTGTGTTGGAGTGTCCCTGAGCAAGACACCTAACTCCCAACTGCTCCTGATGAGCTGGTTGGTGCCTTGCATGGCAGCCAATCTCTATTGGTGTGTGAGTGTATGAATGGGTGAATGAGAAGCATCAATTGTACAGCGCTTTGGATAAAGGCGCCATATAAATTCCAACCATTTACTATTTAATTTTATTCAGAGTAAAAAATGTCCTATATGTTTATATGTTATATACATTATAACACTGTAAAGGTGAAGTGTTTAAGTTTGGCTGATGCTGAGCAGACAGCAATGCTGTACCCTCACCTGTGTGTCACACACTTACCAAAAGGAAGTGAGACTGTGAACAGTGGACAAAGACTGCGGAACCGGAGGAAAGGTCAGCCTCTGTGTCCCAGGATCAGATGAATAATGCCTTTTCATGCCTTGTCCAGGTGGTGTGGAAACTCAGACCTCTGACATTTAAATCTTCCGGTTTGTTTATTCCACTGCCTTAAGAGGAGAGGAGGAACTGCAATCAAGCGTCAGTCAGTGAAGGAGCCCCAGGGCGCATCGCTCGCCCGGTTTTTAATCTGCTCATCAGTGAACCAGTTCCTGTGTGTGTGAACGCCCAAATAAAGACTTCCTGGAGATTAATGCTGGATTTCTCATAGTTGTGGGCTGGATTCCGGCAGTTTATCCCCTTCTTCTCGGCAGATCCTCGCGCGCTCCGTCCTCTTCAGGTCTCTCCGCGGATGTCCGATGGGGTTTAAGTCTTGGGTTTGGCTGGGCCACTAGAGAACAGTCATCCACTTGTCCCACAGCAGCTCCAGCGTTGTCTTGGCTGCTTCGGGTCGTTGTCGTGCTGAAAGGTGAATCGTTGCCATGTGCACCCTGGAGCAGGTTCTCTTCAAGGCCCTCTCTGTATTTGGCTGCATTACTCTTATCCCTCAATTCTGTCCAGTCTCCCTGTCCCTGCCACTGAAAAGCACCCCCATAGCATGCTGCCACCGCCAGGCGACATGGCTCAGGCCGTAAGAGCAGTCGTCTGGCAGTCAGAGGGTTGCCGGTTCGATCCCCCGCCCGGGCTGTGTTGAAGTGTCCCTGAGCAAGACACCTAACCCCCAAATGCTCCTGACGAGCTGGTCGGCGCCTTGCATGGCAGCCAATCGCCGTTGGTGTGTGAGTGTGTGTATGAATGGGTGAATGAGAAGCATCAATTGTACAGCACTTTGGATGAAGGCGCTATATAAATGCCAACCATGCTTCACCGTAGGGATGGTATTAGCCAGGAGATGAGAAGTGCCTGGTGTTCGCCAGACATAGTGCTTGGAGTTCTGCTCAAAGAGTTAAATTTTTGTCTCAAAAGACTAGAAGGCTGTTGTATGCCTTTGAGTTTCTGTCTAGCCGCTCTACCATAAAGGCCTGATTGATGGAGCTGCTGACATGGTCGTCCTTCCGGCAGGTTCTCCCATCTCTACAGAGGACTTCTGAAGCTCTGTTAGAGTGACCATTGGGTTCTTGGTCACCTCCCTGACCAAGGCCTGGCTACTCAGTTTGGCCGGACGGCCAACTCTAGGAAGAGTCCTTGTGGTCTTCTGAGGAACAGCTTATTTTGTTCTTTTTGCATGCTTTTTTTTTAAGCTCACGACATAATTTTGCCTACTTAACAACTTCCGTTTTTTGTGAATAAAAGGGCAGGTCAACAATGGGCAGGTCTCGATGTTCTGTTTTCCATCAGTATCGCTGCTGAGATGGCCACCCCTGCCACACTTCTGCTGTTGTGTAACATCACCTTTACCTGGAGCCTGAAAGGTAAGCATGAATCTCTGTGTACTGACATTTGAGAAATCAGCGGTTTAAATTGTGTAATTGTGAAGATTTTTGTTCAGTTCCAGGTAGTGCAGACTTGCGGGAGGACATTGCACCACAGGAAGTGCACTTTCACTCATTAGACTACCGGAACATTCTGCGCTGGGAGCACCGTGGTCTGTCTCTCGGGAACCCACAATACTTTGTTCAGTACAAAATGTGAGTATCTGCAGACTGAATCAGGTCTGGGCATTAAAAGTGGAAATTGGGGTTTGTGTTGATTTTGGATATCTGTAGATTTAAGCGGGGAAAAACATAACGTGTACTCTTTTTTTTGGAACTTTATATCTGACCATCTACTTGTTTTTGGTCATTTTTCTGGCCAGACCAAACATATACCTTTTGAAGCGCACAAAGATTTCAGAATGTTCAGAAATTTTACCAACGAATTGAATATGGGACTATTTTTGGTATTTTTCTGGCTGGACCCATCTTTGGCATTGGATTATGAATAAATGATCTATTTGACTTGTTTGTTTTTACCCAAAATATCTGCTTGTCCTACAGGTTTGGAAGTCATACACCAAGTGGTGCTGGTTATTGGGCCAGGGTCTTTCAGCGCACTTATCCCTGGTTATGGGTCTAGGGTCTTTCAGCGCACTTATCCCTGGTTATGGGTCCAGGGTCTTTCAGCGCACTTATCCCTGGTTATGGGTCTAGGGTCTTTCAGCGCACTTATCCCTGGTTATGGGTCTAGGGTCTTTCAGCGCACTTATGTAATGTAGTGTAGTGTAGTGTAGTGTAATGTAATGTAATGTAATGTAGTGGAGTGTAATGTAATGTAGTGTAATGTAGTGTAATGTAATGTAGTGTAATGTAGTGTAATGTAATGTAGTGTAGTGTAGTGTAGTGTAATGTAATGTAGTGTAGTGTAATGTAATGTAGTGTAATGAAATGTAGTGTAATGTAGTGTAATGTTGTGTAATGTAGTGTAATGTAATGTAGTGTAGTGTAATGTAATGTAATGTAGTGTAGTGTAGTGTAGTGTAGTGTAGTGTAGTGTCATGTAGTGTAGTGTAATGTAGTGTAATGTAGTGTAGTGTAGTGTCGTGTAGTGTAATGTAGTGTAATGTAGTGTAGTGTAATGTAGTGTAATGTAAGCAATCAAAGATTGAAAAAGAAAAGGCAAACGGCAGGACGGCCACCTTTTTTAGGAGCCGGTACCTCGAAATATCCAATAAGATACATTTTTTTGCATATTCTTTATTGAAGATATGAAGAACATTTGAGCAAAATTGGAGTGGCCACCCTCCTCACGTCTGGTTGATTTTTTGGTTGAAAATTGCGAAAGTTGAGAATTTAGTAGGGTTTTTAAGCTTCAGCAGTGTTGTGAAAATCCTATTTATTTTGTTGAATTGAGACTGTGTTTTGGCCTCTGTACAAGTCTCAGAGGAAAGTTTCCTTATCTTTTAACATTGTACTTTAACTATGTATTTCATGTTCATATTCATATTCAGGTCCTTACTCCATTTCCCCCTGAAATATTTGGATATTCTAGATGCTAAATGATTCCTCCCAGCATAGTTTCAAAGGAACTCATTAATTTAACTTATGTCTAAAATGCACACGACTGTCAACAGATTGTACTGTATTATTTGAATTATTTCTAAATAATTAGCTGCATTGAGCTTTTCTTTCACTTCATTAAATTATAATATTTTACCCACAGCATCTAAATTGTAACAAATTTCTGATTTGTTCCAATGAATTCTAAATCCTGCCATTTCTTTATTTCTTTTTAAAAACTGACTCAATTTTGGGTTTTGAGAAATCGGGGAATAGACTCATCTTCTCCCCCTACACTTTAATTTTTGGGACATGCCCAGTCTGTCTGAGTGATGTGCTCTCATTGGCTCAAGTCTGAAGCAGGTGGCTGCACATGCATGGTAATAATGTGTGCTGTAATCTTAAATGCTCACTTTAGTTGTGATATCAGTGCAGTTACACCCGACTCCCCTCTCTTGTCCCAGCTATGGGCAAAAGCACTGGACCAAGGCCACTCAGTGTCAGGGTATCAGCCAACCTCGCTGCGACCTGAGCCAGGAGACATCAGACCCCAGGGAGTGGTACTACGCCAGGGTCCGGGCGGTTCTCCACAGGGCCCGGTCCACATGGACCCTCAGCCCCAGGTTCAACCCACACTGGGAGAGTAAGTTCCGGACCGGGCGTCGACAGTAATGGTGTTTCCCAACTGAGCCACTCAATTACATTAAATTCATGTAGCATTCAGTCTCATCCACAGTGACTTACACGGTAGCAGAGACATACTGTAAGTTCGATGATGAATAGTCCTGGCTAACTGCATTCCCAGGCCAGAGAGTTTATATTCAATAATGCAAGTTTAGGGCCTCGCTGATTTAACAATGTTTCTGTTTTAACAATCGTCCCACGACAGACATCCCACAGCGGGAAATTGGGGTTCTGGTTGTAACTGGAGCTGAAGTCAAAGCTGGCCCTGGGTCCTGCTAGATTAGCCCATGTTCAGTTATTTCATCGCTAGCATTCTCACGCGTCACGGACGCTTTCCGCTTTGGTTTCCGGTAGCTTCCGTCAGCCCACCCGAGGTGAAGATGCATGTGACGGAGCAAGGCATTGTGGTTCGACTTCGGCCGCCGATCTCCCCCTACAGGAGACGAAATGGCAGCCGGGTAGCTGTAAGGAAGCTGCAGAGACTGCAGTACAGAGTATACCTGACCCACGACGGCATTGTGCAGGCAAGTTCTGCTAAGTACACCATTACGTGATAGCCTTGTGGCTAAGGTACTTGACTGGGACCTGGAAGGTCGGTTGTTTCCAGCCCTGGAACCAAAAAAAAAGAATAGATTTTTGTTGTTATATTATGAAATGTATATTCTGTGATTGTGTAAAGTGCCATATGTCCTGTCTCTTGTCTATGTGTGTATTTATATTAACCTTGTTTTTTGTATGTTTTGTAGTTGAAGGTTGTTTACATGTAGAGTAGTATCCTGTTTACCCAAACTGATCGATGAAACAAATTTGCTTTCCACCAGGTTCTGTAGCCTAGTCTAGAAACGGCAGCAAAGTGCAAAAAATAAGGCTCACAAATGCCTTACATTTTGGCCAAACGGTATCTTTCCCGTGGGGCTTGGATAAATTAAATTACTGTTTTCTACTTAGTGATTAGTTGTTTTTCTGAATATTGCCAGTTAAGATGGTTCTCTCTTTCCCCTCTCTCGCGGTAGAGTAGGAACAGCATGACCTGAGGAGCTGTACTAGGAAGGTCCTCATCACGGATTTGAGACCCAGAACCACCTACTGCCTCCAGGCTGAAAGCCACATCCTGCCGCAGGACCGACGGAGCGTGAAGAGCAAGGCAGTGTGCGCTACCACACAGTGAGAGCATCCATTACCTGCGCAGGTACGCCTTACCTAGCATAGGTACATACCTAGCATAGCTACACATTACCTAGCATAGGCACATACCTAGCATAGGTATGCATTACCTAGCATAGGTACATACCTAGCATAGCTACACATTTACTAGCTTAGGCACATACCTAGCATAGCTACACATTAACTAGCATAGGCACATACCTAGCGTAGGTATGCATTACCTAGCATAGGTACATACCTAGCATAGATACATATTAGCTAGCATACGTACATACCTAGCATAGCTACGTATAGGTACGGATTACCTGACACACAGCCAGGGAAACTAGGCCTAGGTCTAGTCTCTGCACAAGCTTTCTCTGGGGCTGCTTTTACCAGACAGCACCATTTTGTACTGTGAAAACGGTTCTCAATCATAACAATGCGCTAGTGTGGGCCATCCTTCTACATCATTTCAGAGTGTTACCCTTTCATTTCCTGTAGAGCGTTATGTCCCTGGCCCCTCAGACTAAAATGACCTTAGTAAACTAATAGTTGATAGGTTTGTAGATTAGGCCTCTGACATTTTACTCACTTCCCCCTCCCTCAGGAAGAGGAAGAGCTGCTTCCGAATTTCACCAACGTGCAGAACACTTCACATCAACATGACAATGATCAGGAAGTATTTATGCAGAGACATCTTAACTTCTGCAGGAGGGAAACACTTGAGACCTCAGTAATTATGCGGATAATTTGCTGTTATGTGGATTATTTGCGCTCGCCGAATTAAATGCTGTTGCCATGTAATTGGTGCCATATGTGAGTCTTAATGTTCAGATTACAAACACAAATTACGTAACATAAGATCAGCTCCAATGGTTTTTATTCCACACAAATGATGCATCTTGGATCATTTTTATTGAAGTTGCTTTACATATGGTAACAAAACCAAAAGAAGCACAGAACAGAAAAGAACACTCAAAATGCTATTAATTTTGAGCAATTACTTCAGTTACAACACATCTGACATCATTCATAGTTAAACGGCTTGCGGTGTGTATTCTGTGGACATAAGTGTGGTCGTTTTGATTCTACTTTCCAGTTTACTCTACTGTGACAGATGAATACAAGTGCAGTATTGCTTTCTGTAAAATAAACTTGGGTCCTGTAACAGGGTTTCAGCGTCTGGCTCTGTAAACCAAACCGTACTGTTCAACGGTTCAGGAACAGAGCTTTGCCAAGGCTCTGACCCCTAAACGCTTCTAAACAAGGTCATTTGGGGCCAGTTGTTTGTGGTATCCAGTGTTGTTACGGAACGTTTTCAGCATCATACAGTGATCAAGCTTTTCCTTCACATACGTGGTTTGAGAGGTTATTTACATTGGACAGATGGATCATTTTAACACTGATAATGCTGAATGGACAGACATAGTGGTAACTCAAACAGTCATTTTTGTAACAAAACAATACAAAACAAATTATCTGTGCTAGCTGTCATAAATAACAAAGCTGGAATATTTCCCATCCAAGGAAGCAAAAAAAAAAAGAGAAAAAAGTCACAAACAGTACAGACACTATGCAGCAATACGTGTTTAAAAAATACATCTGTCAATTTGACATTTACATCATAAAACAACCTTTTTTAAAAGAAAATATTTTTTAAAATGTATTTGTGTCCCTCGTGACATACAGGTAACAGAAGCTTTGGTGAGGATATTATTGACACAGCAGACAGGCTTGTTTGGTCCCTGGTCATTACAGAAGAGAGGACAGATTATTGTTCATCTGTCCTTATTTTGGAGAGAACAAACAAGGACACAGGAACGGCTTTCTCATGCAAACAAACACATACGCATGCATGTGCACCCACACACACACAAACATACGCATGCGCCCACACACAGACACACACACATGAGTATGCGCCCACACATGTGCACGCTCACACACACACACGCACGCACACACACACACACACACACACACAAACAGACAGGCAGGCACACACGTGCGCACACACACACACACACACACACACACACAGACAGACAGACAGACAGGCACGCGCACACACGCACACGCACACACACACAGTAAATGATGTTTGCCACACCCATGTCCATTTTGCCTCCGGCACAGGCTACCTTTTTTGAGTACAAAATGAACCCTTATTAAACAGGATAAAATTTAAACTAAATCCCAGCTCTGGGGCATTCTGAAGGTGTACAGTTGTGTTTGTTTGCTTTGACTCGTCTTTAGAAGTGGAGACTGCACCCCAAATTGACACCCCACACAAAGTCTTCTACCTTTATCAGTGGTATAAAATAACAATATTCACATCTGACTGATCAGTCTAGAAAGGACCCCTTGTGCCCCTTTATGATTGAATGTCCACACACAACATTCAAACTGAATCACAAGATATTCAGGAAAAATGCCAATGAATCCATACATAAATTGAGTTATTCTCACAGGGAATATTGTGATCACAGAATACTCCTGTCAATCCCACAAAAAAACAAAACAAACCACACAAAAAAAAACGAAAAAAAAAAAACATAACATTAAATTATTTGCAATATGAAATTACACTGGAGTACCTTCATTTGGGTAGAAATAAGAAGCATACTAAAAAAATCCATATTCCGGAAGTCCACACATACAGAACATGTAAACCACATGCCGTGTCGATATTTCTGACGCAGTTTTATTCTTTATGCTGCATGTCAATGCAAAGTTTTGTACCAAGTGGTCCTGTAATATAAAAAAAATGCACGATTTGGAATTTCACTAAAAAGCTGAGACAGTTTCCGTCAGAGCTGTAGTACAAGAAAACAGATGAAACGGCAGTGCTGCTAAACAGCTAAAGTACAAAGACTGGTGAGGGAAGGCTTGCTAACTGAGAGCAAGGCCCACTTTAAACGGCGGGTGTGTTTCCAGCAGCAGACTCACTGCAGCACACCCAGAATCGTACCATGGCTGTGGTTCTGACCCACAGCCTCCGGGGAGAGTTACGGGTGCGAGTTACAGGTGAGACTTCAGTCTCAGTATTTCATATTTAGTTCTTTTTTTTTTCTTTTTTTTTTTTTACAGAAAGTGCTCATAAAATTTTTTACAGTACTCCTAACATGATTTGAACAGTGGTCATTCAGGCTGGAGAAAGCTTTGTACAAAAGACAAACAAATACAGAATTGGAGCAGGTACATTACTCATATTGATATGTTCTGGCAAATGACCTGTCACCGTTAGACAGCAAGAAACAAGCTCCCCGCCAAAATATCTACCTGAGATTGTGTTTTAATAAAAAGCTCTTCAGAGATAATTATAAACAAATACTTTCAAAACTGGCCACAACGCAAGGTTATATTTGTTGGTAAAAATGGTTAAAATCGGTCAGATCTGCATGGACTTTTTTTTTTGTCAAGGTGAGTGTTTAGGCACGTTTTGAACTGTGAATAGTCATATCGTTTCAGTAATTCAGCAGAAAAACTGGCGGCCAAACAGTTTAATGATGGTTAATGATGGACAAGAAACCACATTTTGCATAGTCTTTATAATGTGTCTGTGTCGGGAGACGTTTCCCCAACACTTTCAGTAACACGCCTTCTCTCCATTCATTTGGAATGCTTTAGCATGCGCTAAACATTTGGTTGAAGTACAAATTTGAGAAATGAGACTGCTTAATAACAGCAAGAGGGATATGAAGGAATCCATAAGGATACTGGTTTCATTGTCATTAAAAGTGTAGCAAATCAACACAATTTCATTGTCGTTAAAAGTGTAAATTGGACAAGTGGATTATTGCTTTTACTTCAATGCCCTCATCGATTCAAGTGAAAGAACACTGTGGTTTTATTCCGGTGAATTCCACAGGCTGGGCATCACAGTTTGTAGAACTGAGGCACAAGTTACTGACCAGACACTTTTTTCAGTACCACCCAACACTAAACGGACAATCTTTACAAAGACAAGCTTTGTTTAAGATGCTGCAGCATATATTTAATTTCATTTAATATTAAAATGACAAGTGAACATGGCACCCAGCATTAGAAGACACTTGTCTTGGAGTGTTGAACTTTAAGACTGAAAGTGGGTACAGTGAGTCTCACAATAAGTACCGTTAAAACAGAATACTACCCATGATTCTTTTTATAATATGTTGTCCTTCATCCTTATCGTAAGTATGAATACCACAGCAAATGTTATTTTGAAGACAAAGGAATTATTCAAGATAAAATTATTGCAGTTGGGGAAATTGGGGCAGAGGGGGGAAATGGATCACTGTAAAATTGAACAATATGTAAAAAGTAAATAGCTTAATACGTGCAGGATACCTGCAAGCCAATGCCGTGAGTCGGACTCTGATCTCGCAGAGAAGGTAAACGCAGAACAAATCCTCGTATCTTTGCTGGCCTGCAGTCATGGTCTTTGTTCTTTAAACCAGAACATTTCTGATACAATATCCAGAAAAGTTTTGTTCACAAACAGAAATAACGGGTTAAAGAAAAATACGAAAAAAGCTATTTTCGGGTAAACTCGCCCAAACATTCAGACAGGTAGTCTGCATCGGTTACCCCTTAGACGTCCTACAATCCTAAACCTTTTAGAAACTTTCTGTCACGTCTATTTAACAAGAATGTACTGTTTGTTCGGCAGAATTTACAGGTCAACCTGTTTTTTAAGCATAATATACACATTCAAGCTCACTCTACCATAAATAGCAGCTGGTAGGGGCACTCCAGTTTTACAGTCCCCGGTGAATTACCCTACACTAATCTGTCACTTGAGCTCCAGTGAAGCTTCCTGGAGGAAGTCAGTCTGAGACATGTGATATCGTCTTGGCTGTAGCTTGTCCTGGCATTTATCAAACACTGGTATCTGCTAACACTGCACGAAGGCCGTCTGATACGGTCACAATAGCGCCAAAGCACTTTCACAATTTCAACGTAGGAAAAAAACAAGAAACAAATACAGGACATTACATTTCCATTCAGTGCCCTTCAGAGAAGTCTTTGTGTGATGACATAACTTGGAAGCGAAAATCTGTTGCGAAGGCAAAAGAAAACCAAACCAGGGTGTTTCTGCATAATCAAAACTAATTCAGGATGTGTTGATTCCCAAGCTATTGGCAGTGGTCAAGAGTCCCCTCACGTTAAATAAACCAGCAGAGATGTACATAAATAAAACGGCGGTCGGCAGGAGCGCAGCAGGGGGGTTTCAGGACAGCTCGTACAGCGAGGGCCGGCCGGGGGAGCTCTGGATGCGGCACAGCGGCACGGTGCAGTCCCGTTTCTGCCCCTCCGAGTCCACGTCCAGCAGGGAGCAGCCGGCCCCGGCCTCGGCCGACAGCAGGATGTTCAGGCTGCGGGCGCTCTTCTCCCCGGAGTAGTGGCCCAGGGAGTAGCTCTTGTTGCGGCCCCTCAGGAGGCCCCAGGAGTGGGGCTTCCCTCTGAGGGACAGGGGCCGCGGCCTGTCGGGGGCGCTGTCTGCCTCGGGCCTCTTCCTCTCCGGGACAGCGGCCTCGGGGGCCGGGGCGGGGGGCAGTGTGGGGGCCGCGTGGGCGTTGGTGCCATTACCTGGGGGTAAAAAGAGAAGTGAGAAGCATTAAGGTGTATCCAGGCGGCACGGATGGTGCAGTGGGGTAGCTCTGCCGCCTCACAGCAAGGAGGTCCTGAGTTCGAATCCCCGTCGGCCGGGGCCTCTCTGTGCGGAGTTTGCATGTTTTCCCCGTGTTTGTGTGGGTTTCCTCCAGGTACTCCGGTTTCCTCCCACAGTCCAAAGACATGCAGGTTAGGCTGATTGGAGAGTCTAAATTGCCCATAGGTGTGAGTGTATGACTGTATGACTGTGTGACTGTGTGACTGTGTGACTGTGTGAGTGTGTGAGTGAATGGTGTGTGTGCCCTGCGATGGACTGGCGACCTGTCCAGGTGGAATCCTGCCTTTCGCCCAATGTATGCTGGGATAGGCTCCAGCCCCCCAGTGTGGCACTGTGGGATAGTGGATCTGTATCAGAGCAGCAGTGTGGCACTGTGGGATAGTGGATCTGTACCACAGGGCAGCAGTAGTGTGGATTGAGGGATAGTGGATCTGTATCAGAGCAGCAGTGTGGCACTGTGGGATAGTGGATCTGTACCACAGGGCAGCAGTAGTGTGGATTGAGGGATAGTGGATCTGTACCACAGAGCAGCAGTAGTGTGGATTGAGGGATAGTGGATCTGTACCACAGGGCAGCAGTAGTGTGCATTGAGGGGACAGAGTGTCACTCACTGATGTGCGTGGAGGAGGGCGTGGTCTTCCTGCGGCGCAGCCAGGTGCTGCTGCTGTGGTCGGAGGCGGGGGGCGGGGGCAGGGGGTCGGGCTTGGCGGGGGCTTTGGGGGCCGGCCAGTTGGAGGGGGGCCCCTCCTTCAGGGGGCCGGTCTCCGGGCCCTCGGCGTCGGGCAGCAGGAGGCAGCGCGTGGAGGCGGAGGGCGCGGTCAGGGCGGGCGGGGCGTCGTCCCGGCGGGCGCGGCCGGCGGGCGGGCTGGAGCTGCGGCGGAACCGCGTGGCGCGCTGGAACAGGCCCTCGCGCCTCCTCCTCTCCTCCCGCGGCTCGGGCTCCTCCCCGCCCGCCTCCCGCAGGTCCCCGCCCAGCGCCACCAGGGCCAGCAGCGAGGCGCAGCCGTACAGCGCCGCGTCAGTGCGCCGCCGCCCCGCCCGCTTCAGGCTGTTGGTGGGAGTGACCTGGGGCGTGGTGCTGGCCGAGCTGGCCGAGGTGGCGGGCTCCTCCTGGCTCTCCACGGCCGCCCCGCCCTCGCCCGGCTCGTCCTTCCACAGAGGTAGATCGATGTACACCTGACTGGGGAACTTCAGCTGCTTTGGTTTGTTGCCGTCCAGACCTTCACCAGCACACGGTTCTTCTGGATTCATCCCTGGAGCGAAACATCGGGTGAAACATTCAAACCAATCCCTGACCATCTCCTGCCGCCTGCGTAGGCCAAGAACCCCAGGCATGCGCTGAACAGACTACTTTACCCCAGATTCCTTGGCTCATGCCGAACAAAACATACTGTATATTCACAATTTTCAATTATTAAAGCAATGTTTTCTACAAATTTCATCTAATATTCACCGAATTTGACACAAAGTTATAATTTATTTTATTTTACTGTTTGTCCAGGACAATCAATTGATGTGGGTGTGACATTTTTTCTAAAACAGCGGTAACTATAATGTCTGATCCTCACCAAACTCTGTACACCTATGTAGTCCATGATTCTGTGGACAAATCTCCGTGCCTATAGGTGGCACTACAAGTAGCAAACACATTTAAATGCCTAAACTCTTCAACCCCTTGAGTATGCCACATGTAACCCAGGAATACGTTATCATACCTTCTGTCCACGACATGTCAATCAATTGTCATGGGCATAGCCATTTTTACTAAAACAGCTGTAACTTTTTAATGTTTTGTACAATCATCACAAATCTTGGCAAACATATTCAATAGTTGCATCTGGGTCAGCATGCTAATTGTCGTGTTCTTTCACCAATAGGTGGCACTGTAAGAGGAATATTTTTTTTTAAACTCCTCAATGACCCTTTACCAATTAAACCAAAACTTTGCATGCTATGTCTTTCTGTCAGCCCCCAACTGGATATACAATGATAAAATCATATTGGAAAAAATATGGCCACAATCAGCCAATCAGCTTTCACTGTGCATGTGCCAGACTTAGCAATGACTGATCATCGTGAATCCTATATGTACAGTGTGTTAACCTCTAAGCCATGTAAATAACATGTACAATTTGGGGACAGCAACTGAAAATGTTTGTACCATTCATCTTAACAGTTTGTACTGCTTTGACCCTGTTAATTACCACTTGTGGCTATATTTATTATTATAATTATTATAATTATTATTATAGTTTAAATAGTGAGTGAGGTGGACTCACCCTGCTCCACGAATAAGGCTGCCAGCGGCACAGACTTCTGCGTCTTCATCAAGCTGGTGGACCAGGGGTTGCTGCCATCAGACAGAGGCCGGACTCTGCCAGACAGACAGACGGACAAAAACATTTAATAACAACAACCACCCGCATGCTCTGAACTCAGGAAAAGCTGATCATCGAGATAATTTCATTCTTTCCAACATGTATCCAGAAAGACAAAAACAGGAAGGCACTTCTCTGCACTTAAGAGCACATTTCTTGCTCCAAAAATGATGATTTCACCACCAGAGGGCGACAGAAAATAAATAACACAAATCACGAATGGCTTAAAAATGCCGTTGAAAATGAGGGCAGCTTTCTGCAGAGGAAGGCTGTTCAGGCAGCGGCGAAACACGAGAGCACTGCACCTCTCTGCGCCCGTGGGCCGGTCCTTCGTCTGAACCGAGCTGGGCCCCCACGTGCGCACCTTCTTCTTAAACCCTTTCCGGACGTCTTCGAACTCCTCGGGCTTGTAAATGGTGCTGCGGCCCCAGGTCCTGTTGCTCTCGTCCAGGGTCACTGCGACGGGAGGAGAGCGCGTTAATCTGGAACCCCCTCCGGACCCGGTCCGCACCGCGTTAATTCAAACCCAGATTAAAGGTATTAGTGCTCCGTCGGCCAATCGGAATCCGGCCTGCCCGTTCTTAGTCGTAAACGCGGACGGGAAACAAACACAGATAACTGCGAGAGGTGAGCAGATCTCAAAGTTCAAGAGTAACGCTAATCGGTGTTTACCTACAGCGCACCTTGGGTTTCTCTCGATCTGCTGTAAGAAAGTGAAGATTTATTCCCTTATTGGCCCTTTATGGAGCCAACAGCCAGTGCTGAAAGCTTCTGCTATCTCTCTGGGAAGAGGTGTGATAAACACGACTATTATTGGCTGAGCCAGTAGTAATAGTCGCACACTTCGTACGTGATTGGAACACATGCCAGAATAGAGACTATTTTTCCCGGCTAAAATAAAATGAATGTCACACATTCCTAATAATCTGAAATGGTAGTCTCTCCTACTAGTCTCTCCTAGTAGCCAAAGTACCAACCATCTACCAGAGAGAAAGTCAAGGTCTTAGACACCCAGAGAAGCTTTGGAGAGAGAAATGAACAGTACCATCTGATTAATTGATATTAAATTATTCATTTTAAGAAATCCAGAGTGAGGGTTTAATCCTCCAGTGATGAGTGTGTGAGCAGAAAATGAACACGCACTGCGTGCAGTTGGGGTTGTGAAAGCAGAGCAGTGGCAGAGTTGGGTTCAGACCTGGGCTCAGACCTGGGCTCAGACCTGGGCTCAGACCTGGGCTCAGACCTGGGCTCAGACCTGGGCTCAGACCTGGGCTCAGACCTGGGCTCAGACCTGGGCTCAGACCTGGGCTCAGACCTGGGTTCAAATAGTATTGGTTTTGGATTCAAATACTTTTCTTTGATCTTGCCTGGTACAATTGAGTCAGCAAAGAAGAGCAGATGGGCGGGGGTTTGCACTTTTAATTTCTTCCAATAAACTAGGCAAGCTTCGGTTGCAGAAAATTATTAAAATCCAAAACAAATACTATTTGAACCCAGGTTTGGTTGGGTTAGGACCCTGCAGGATGGTGACAGTGTTGGGTTAGGGCCGTGAAGAACAGTGGCGGTGTTGGATTAGGACCCCGTTGGTTGGGTGCAGAATCAGCCCTCACAAACAGGAAACAGTATGGTAATTTCCCACAATGCCTCAGTTGCTTGCCTTTCTTCTGAAAGCCAGTGGGAGGCAGGCACTCGCTGGTGATATCCACATCCTGGTGGTACACAAACATACTGCCCCTTTGGCTGCTGAAGGAGCTCACTAAGGGGAAAGAACATTATTACGGCCCGTTAGAGGGGGCAGGGCGGGGCCCTACGTGGAGGTGACACAGGGCTCATATTTTTCAGTAGCTGTTCACCTGTCATTTTGTGCTAGGTTTGTGCTCTACTTTGTGCAGTGACATAATGCCTTTGCTAAAGGGATATTGTTTGGTTGATACTGCTCTGTAATAGAAACACTTACGCTGTATAGCTCTGAGGTGGGGGGTCTACTGCTCTGCAATAGAAACACTTATGCTGTATTGCTCTGAGGCAGGGGCTCTACTGCTCTGTAATAAAAACATGCTGTATAGCTCGGAGATGGGGGGTCTACTGCTCTGTAATAGAGGCACTTACACTGTATTGCTCTGAGGTGGGGGATCTACTGCTCTGTGATAGAAACACTTACGCTGTATTGCTCTGAGGCGGGGGATGAGTGTGGGACTGCTAGGGGGGCTGGAGCTGCTGCTGTTGAAGCTCCTCCTCTTGTCCATGGTGGGGGAGGCCTGGACTGTGATCTTGTGCTGGAAATCTGAGGGAGACAAGAGGCACAACGCTCTTAAAAACCACTGAGCATTTCAAACAGAACCAGTGCAGGTGTAGTGTTCCTGTGTTAGCAGCACCACAACAGACTGCCGATGCGTATCATGAGTTATAACTGTTTTAGGGTGTTTAAAGGCGTGAGCACGTAAGTGTCCACCCTTATACCCGGACAGGTTTGCGGCGGTCCCTCACCCGACGGCAGGCTGATGCGGTTCCCGTCCTTCAGCTTGAGTCGGCTGCGTTTGAACTTGCCCTTTCTCTTCTTGACGTTGGGCTTGTCCTTGTTGAGCTGGAAGATGAGGATGTTGAGCTCCCGCTCCAGCACGTTGATCTCGCGCTCAGCCAGCTGCTGCTCGCGCCTCTTCAGCAGCTCCTCCTGAGACTTCTGCTGCAGGGCGGCGCGCGTCAGCTCCTCCTCCCGCGAACGCAGCTCCTGCGGGGACCTCCGGCGTCAGCGTCCGCGAGGCGTCTCAGCCCACTCCCGGGGTTTTTATAATCGGTGTGTTCACCAGTAAGCGGTGAGGTGCGGTGTTTTTAATCACCGCACTCACCAGTAAGCGGTGAGATGAGGTGTTTTTAATCACCGCACTCACCAGTAAGTGGTGAGATGTGGTGCTTTTAATCAGTGCATTCACCAGTAAGCGGTGAGATGCGGTGTTTTTAATCACCGCACTCACCAGTAAGTGGTGAGATGTGGTGCTTTTAATCAGCGCATTCACCAGTAAGCGGTGAGATGCGGTGTTTTTAATCAGCGCATTCACCAGTAAGCGGTGAGATGAGGTGTTTTTAATCAGCGCATTCACCAGTAAGCGGTGAGATGCGATGTTTTTAATCAGCGCACTCACCAGTAAGCGGTGAGATGCGGTGTTTTTAAATCAGCGCATTCACCAGTAAGCGGTGAGATGCAGTGTTTTTAATCAGCGCATTCACCAGTAAGCGGTGAGATGAGCAGCTCACCTTCTCCTTCGTCCGTAGCTCATCGAACATCTCCTGTATCTCCACTCTCCAGTCCTCCTGCATGGAGTGGAAGGACTCCCGGGGCATGGTGGCCATCACCGCCTCCTCGATAGCAGTCAGCTGCTCCAGGATGGCAGCGAAGGGGGGCCGGATGTGGGGGTCCTGTTCCCAACATTCTGGGGACACATTCTCAATCAAGTCTCTTCTTTGTCAAACAGAATCCACAATTTCGCAAAATAAGCCGGTGATTTTTCGAATAATTTTTCTAATGACACATTTTACACAATACTGTAATACTGTGAGACCATGACATTTTTACCTAAGAGTATCATACGAACATATCATACTTTCACTCATCTAGCATAAAAAAAATATATTTTTTGTTTATGCTGCAATGTGTTGGTGTTGCTTAGCTGGACCTGTGCTTTGGCAAGAAAAGGTGTTGGTTCACTGGATATGCGATTGGGTTAGAGAAGCGCTGGTTGGCTGTATATGTGCGTTGCGTAAGAGAGGTGCTGATTGGCTGGATATGTGCACTGGGTAAGAGGTGCTTATTGGATGGATATGTGTGTTTGGTTAAGAGAGGTGCTGATTGGCTGGATATGTGTGTTGGGTAAGAGAGGTGCTGATTGGCTGGATATGTGTGTTGGGTAAGATAGGTGTTGGTTGGCTGTATATGTGTGTTGGGTTAGAGAGGTGCTAATTGGCTGGATATGTGCACTGGGTAAGAGGTGCTTATTGGTGTGTTTGGTTAAGAGAGGTGCTGATTGGCTGGATACGTGTGTTGGGTAAGAGAGGTGTTGGTTGGCTGGATATGTGTGTTGGGTAAGAGAGGTGCTGATTGGCTGGATATGTGCGTTGGGTTAGAGAGGTGCTGATTGACTGGATATGTGTTTGGTTATACTGTTCCATTGACCGATGAGAGCAGGGGGCTGGTGTACCTTCCATGAGCTTGGCGAAGGGTTCGGGGCAGGTGGACGGGATGGGAAGGGTTAACTTGTTGACTGCCACTCCGTACGCGACCGCCAGGCCGTCAATCCCTCTGTACGGGACCTCCCCCGTCAGCAGCTCCCACAGCAGCACCCCATAGCTGAGAGAGACACACACCTTCAGTCACACGCTCTCAACCACACACACACTCACACACTCACACACTCACACACTCACACACTCACACACATACACACACATACACACATATACACACACATACACACACATACACACATACACACATACACACATACACACATACACACATACACACATACACACACACACAGCCACGCACACACACTCACACACACAGACAAACACAGACACTCATACACACTTCCAGTCACACACTCTCAACCACACACACAGACACACAGACATACATACACACACACACACACACACACAGACACACACACACAGACACTCATACACACTTTGAACCATATACATATACACACACACACACTTTCAGTCACACACTCTCAACCACATATACACACACACACACACTTTCAGTCACACACTCTGAACCATATACATACACAAACACACAAACTTTCAATTATACACTCTGAAACACACTGTCAAACACTCACAAAACAGACACACAAAACTGTTCTCATGCACTCATGCCAAAACACACACTTTCAGTCACGCACACTATCCCAACTCACAGTGCAGACATGATGGTTATGAAACACTGTTGCAGGCTAGAGCAGTCAGAATTCCAATGAGGATGGTTGGTCGTAATGATCAGAGCAGGCAAGCAACCTAGCTTCAGGACTGCTTTTCCTCACATTAAAAATTGTAATATTAATTTTCTCACTCCTGTGCAGTCAAATACGGCTGTTCTAATTTGCTAGTAGAGCATAATGGTACACCACAGAAACTGGAAGGTTTGTGCCATGGCGGTCATCATTGCTAACAGCTGTGCTGCAATGTCACGATTTGTAAACTTCCAGGTTGGCAGAAGGCCCGTACCCGATCCGACTGAATGTTACAGAGCTAAAAACAGGCCTGATACCCGGCCAGATCACAGCATACCTTCAGGCCCCGTTGGGCTTGGGTCAGGAGGCTGACCTCTAATGTGTTCTACAGCTAGCTTGTGATGTATTTGTTACATCCAAACAGTAGCTAGCTGTAGTACACTTTTATCTAGCAAGCTAATTTGCTTCCTACCTACTGGTGTTTTGTGCTAGCTAGTAAATAAAATGTCGCAAGCTAGCTAGCTGTTGAACATTAATGTCTGGAAAGCCATGTTACATTAAGGACGGGATAATGTACAGCCAGCAAGTCAACGGTTTCAGACAGAACACAGCTGCTTTTGTAAACGTGTGTTTTACTGTGTGTGTGTTTGTCTGTGTCTGTTTATTGTGCCAGGGAGAATGGTTAGCATGTTTTACCTCCATACGTCACTTCCTTTGGAGAACAGAGAGGACTTGATGACCTCAGGAGCCATCCACGAGTATGTTCCCGCCGCGCTCATTTTAGTGGTCTTGTGCCACTCTCTGGCCAGCCCGAAGTCCGTGATCTTCAGCGTCTTCTTGCCGATGTCATCGTTCTCAATCGTTTCAAGTAATAAAACTGCAAAACAAAGACAGCGCTTCAGCGTCTGATTGCTGCAGAACGTGTAGTCGAGACATGTACTCTGCTATTATGATAGTATTATGATTAATAGTGACGAGCTAAATTAGGTGCTTCTAGACCATGAAACCTGCAAGAGAGGTGGGACTCAATGCGGTTTGTGAGGGAAAAGGAGTTAATTTTATTGTAAATGCGTTGGACATTGTTAATTGTGGAAATGTGTCGGACATTGTTAATTGTGGCAATGTGTTGGATATTTAGCTATTTATTCAACATGCAGTTGTGAACATGATTACCCTGCTCTGTGTATTCTGTCTTCAACTTAATATGCCAAAAATTGAGTAAAAACTCATTATCAGTTTTTATTATTGAACATGCAAAGGCATGAGTAAGCCTCACAGATTTACTCTGTAAAGTAGTGAGGCTCTAATTTAGGTCATTTCTATTTCAACATATTTAATACAGGTCCTTAATCCCTACAAGAGTGCCACTAGAGATGGTGGATAGTCCATAATCTGCTAATTTAAACAACGGACGCATATTTCATTGAACAAGAGTGCTTTTGACTTTCCCATGCCCCTGAATGTTGACATTTAATAATCATCTACTCCTAAACACACAGAAGATAACATGGCAAAGACCTTGACCACTGCCATCTCAGCCAGCCACTGAAGCAGTTACTGCCAGTGGGAGGATGGTAACAAGAACTCAAAGGGCGTGCATTATAAATATTACAAAATATCCAGCTTTCACTGGAGGACTGGACTTTGGAAATGAGCATGAATACACTTTTTTTTATGATGACCTTGGCCATAAAAAGGCAGAGATTCAGAGAGGCTCTTCTGTTATCTGGCACAGGGCTGTATACGGGTAGCTGACAAATGTGTAGAAAATCATTGGGCCATTGTTCATTTACCCACCCCCAACCCTCCTGGTCTGCTATAATTTTTTTAGCATAAGAAAATATCGAGTCATACTGAATACTGATATAAGTTGAGAAACGAATATGCAAGATAGCTCCCAGCACTTGTCTGCTATCATCCCACTGACTAAAAAAGCCATCCAGCTTTTTGGATATTTTGGATAAAGTATGGCATAATTATGAGTCATTTCCACAGAAACACATTTTGGGTTTTATATTTGAACCTCTCAGCCTTCTGGGATATTAATAATGCCTTTCTACTCCAAATCAGCAAGATATGCTAATTTAAATCATAACTATCACCAAACTGTCTTCGAGAAAAAATGCTCCGCTGTTCAACTGTCCGTGTCCGATCTGACAAAACTGTTTCAGCACAAACAAGCTGTCGCGCTCTCGCACTCAAAACAATAGGAGACGTCTCCTAATGATAATGATTAAAATAGCGAAATGCAGGCATCGTTCATAACAACGATCACATGATAGTCCTGACTCCCGCCAACAGAGCCCAGGAGGGTGCCGTCTTGCTGTTGTGTTCCTCTTTGCTTTTCTCTGATCATCAGTGCTGCTAAATAAATCATATTCTAACTATAGTTTTAATCATTGCTCTTCCCTTTTCTCCTTTTGATGCTCACAAATGATATTTTGGTGCCTGCCAAAGAGAATATTTCTCTCTGCATTATGTGAGAGTAGTAAACTTACTGCACAGCAGACACTTAATCGACCAGAAGGATCAGTCATAAAAACAAGAACATACAGAATGAAGTGTAGTGGTTAAGGTACATGACTGGGACCCGCAAGGTCGGTGGTTCGATCCCCGGTGTAGCCACAATAAGAGCCGCAGTAAGATCCACAATCCACAATAAGATCCACACAGCCGTTGGGCCCTTGAGCAAGGCCCTTATCCCTGCATTGCTCCAGGGGAGGATTGTCTCCTGCTTAATCTAATCAACTGTACGTCGCTCTGGAAAATGCCATTAATGTAAAAGAGAACAGGCCATTCACAGCCTGTCCCGGAATTTAGCTCCTGACAAGAGTATAAGAGCTGCATGAAGCCTGAACTTCAACACCGCGACAGTCTATGCCTCCACTACATGACCTGGCAAGATGTTTCTTGGTTTGATATCTCTCTGTAAAAAAATACTTCCTTTCTACCTCTGCCACCATTTCCTTGTCAACTGGAACCCCCCTTTCCTTCAGGGTGTGGATATGTGTATATATATATATATATATATATATATATATATATATATTTTTTTATGTGTTTGTTTTCTCGATTCACCCCGTTCTTCATAGAAATGTGTGCTGACTAACCTGAGGCCCAATTCATCTCATCGAAGAATGGATTTTAAAATGAATCTGACCCTTAAACCTTGATAACATAAGCGCATGGAGCTGAGGAGCAGCTACCCTGTTCTCAGGCTCCAGGGCAGCCTGCGGCTTCCCTACTGTGCCCTAATGGTGCTCACACATTCTCAGGCTGAAGAATTTTGGCCCGTATGCAGGAATGTCATTTTAGATTCTGTCCCACTTAATGCTCGGTGCTGTGGCAGCCTGCTTAAGCATCGCTCCTATGAACGATGGGCAGTGCACCTCCTCACCCTTAGACAGAGCAGGACTTCCCCCCCATCTCTTTGTGCTTAGTGAGTTCTAAGTACCCCAGCATTTCACAGGAGTTCAGCTTAATCACCTTTTCAGGGGTCATGGGTCAGGGGTCAAGGATATACAGTTAAATGCAGAAGTTTCTTTTTTTAAATGTAAGCATACATGTGTCAAAGATGGCCATAAAGAGAGAAGAAGCTTCAAGAACAGAACAGCCAGGTTAGAGTTACAAAACTTTAACTAGCTACAATAGTACATTACAAAGTTGAGTTTTTGGAACACAGTTAGGCTTATGCACATAAGACTAGTGTTAACTTATACCAGAAATATCAGAAGAGATCGAGAGTGGAGAAAAAAGGAACTGCTTATGATCCAAAGCACCCCTTATCTGTGAAACATGTTAGAGGTAGTGGCTTGGGCCCGAATGGCTGCCTCTGGAACTTGTCTTCGTAGATGTGACTGCTGATGGCCGCAGCAGGATGAATTCTCAAGTGTAGAGAAGCATCTTATGTGCTCAACCCCAACCAAAAGCCACTAATGGGAAGGTGCTCACCTTGTAGGAGGACAATGACCCCAAACGCATTGCTAAAGAAGTTTTTCAGGGCTAAAAAGTGGAATGTCACTGACTGCCGACAGAACGTGTGTTTCACTAGCTGAAAAGAAAACTGAATGCAAAACACCCTAGGAACAGGATCTGGATATGGCTGCAGTACAGACCTGGCACAGAATCACCAGAGGAGACACCCAGCACATGGCGAGGTCTGTGGGTTACAGACTGCAGGCAAAGCATTTGCAACCAAGTACTAAATATGAAGGCTATTTCAGATTGTTAATTTGTCCCATTACTTTCACTGCCCTAAAAACTCTGTCTATAAAAGGGCTGTAAACCGTACATGGATTACCCGATATGGATGTAAATACCCTCAGACTGAATCCTACGGTGTGCTCATTTTCATTGTGCCAAACCTATACGAAGTGAGTCACTGCCCCAATACTTTTGCCATCATTTTAAAGAATACGACCATTGAGAAGCCGTACAGAACAGAGATTGGTGGAAGTGCTGAAATAGGCATTTATTTTTTTCCATTCATTTTATTTTTTAAGACAAGATAGTTAGTCCTAATATGGCATGTGCTTTTCCATTCTAATTTTTCATTTGTGATGCAATATCCTCAAAACCAAGTGTCCAAATGAATGCATAATTTCCAACTGCAACTGGCTCTGGCAAAAATTCACATAAACCTAAAAACTATTTGTACTGATTCTCAAAAAGCTTATCGGGGCCGATTTTAAAAATATGGTCTCTGCAGCACTGTGGGTAACTGAAGAGCCTCTCCACATTAAACAGTTTTGGTACGAATGCTTAAAATCCCAGAGGCCTCTAGCAAGCAGTAAAGTTAAAATATTTGACTAGCACCAAAGATTCATATCAAAATTGCACAGCATTTCAGAACCTGCATATAGAGTATAAACACCGTATGGGTGGGAAACGTTATATTTTCTATAAATCAGTTCTCATTTTTTCTTGTAGTTCAAAGGAGACTTTGTAGCATTTAAGTCATCTGCAGTAGGTTAACATTACATCAGGGAACTGAAAGAAAATGAACACATGTACAGGTAAAGGCATACACACACCTACATAATACTCCTAATGAAATCTGTATTCAGGATTTGTATTTTGCTTCTTGGAGATTAGCATATTTAGCCTTCATTAGCATTTTAATGATGTTCCATAAATTAGTCCGGAAATGTTGTTTGCCAGGTCTAGCGTTGCTGCTCCTGTAACATAGGTCAATACACTTTTTATCTCCTTTATTGTAATTCACTCTGGATAAGAACTATGTTATATACCCATACATGTATGTAATATTGTGTATTAATTAGCAACAACAAATTGCATCATATATTGTTTTTAACTGAATGACTACACCTATTTTTATTTTGGTGCATTTGTCAATCTACTATTTGTTTCAAAGTTGAAGTCCCTAACTGCACTCAAATTGTCCAGCTATATTGAAAAGGAGTTGGTTTCTCAGGGCTAAACATCATTATCTGATATGGTATTAGCCTATTCCGTATGTTTGGTGTGGTTGCTCAGTCCATTTGACTTCTGCATTGTGTGGCTACATAATCCATCCTGAAAATGATCAGTATTACATGTACCAGGCACTGAGGTAGTAGTGTAGTGTCACTACCATAACCTATAGAAAACATATTTACAAAATAAAACATTATAATAAAGTAATGATAAATATAATAAAATAACTTTGATATTTGCAATTTGAAATTGACCAAATACTATATATGCTGTGATGGCGATTGTACCCACACCAAATATAAGCCTACTTATTTTAATTCCTTTTTTCTGATCTTTCTCAACACTTTATAAAAATCTGTGCTATTCCACAGTTGCACAGTTTTACTGCATGTGCTTAATGCTAAGATCACACCAGCTGGGGAAGTGGAACGCAGACCTCCGGTCTTACAGCTGTAATTTAAAACCCTCTGCTTATGTGGCTGCATGCTCACTAAGAGGCTAAAGCTTTCTTTTTCTTCAACGGTATTCATGCTGCTGGTTTACAGGAGGTTTTGTGAAGGAGACGCTACGCTAGTCATGGTCTGCACACGCATGACGGTGCGCTCCCGCTTTTAAAGGACTCTATTGTTCCCGGGTTGCATTTCCAGGCAAGTGCTCAGTGCGGCAAACACATTTCTGAAATTCTTCCACCCCGGAATCTAGGTGCCCGAAACTGCAGAATTAAAGTGCGTTATGAGAACTGGCAGTGCGACAGGTTTCAGTGGGACTAGCGATGAAGTGCAGCTACCTACAGGACGATCGCGTTCCCCTGCGTCCTGGCAGGAGGAGCAGCGGGCCCTGAGCAGATCAAATATAATGAAAATACGCCTCTTAGAGTCAGGAGCCTCCGCATTCTTCTGTTTGCGGTCACCTAGCAACTAGCGCTTGACCACTCTTTTGTGCAGACTTCTGCTAATCTTTTGCCCTCTCATTAGCAACATTCCTTCAGTAAGGTATTAAAAGATTAAGTCATACAAAGAAACAATTTTGGTGACTTCTTGATATTTCTTTAAGATAACGTTTTATCAAGTCGGCCAATGTGCAGAGGAATAATTTAAAACGCAATGCGGGGGTTGATAATTGTGCATTCTTCTCCCAACCCGGTGATTACTACAAACAAAAGCACTTGCTCCATTTAAACTCTAGGTCTGGCAGTGGATTTAGTAGATAAGCCCTTTATAGAAACACACTGTTGTTCTCCAAGTTGCCCAAATTGCAATCCCAAAGAGCTACGATTTAGGCGCATAACTTTAGCGAGGTCTGGTTCACAGTAAGTCCGGCACACATGTGCCTCTACAAACACACAATACTCTTCCAATTAACTTCTACAGGCCGTGGTTGTTGTTTGTCACAAATGTGTGTAAAAGCAAACAGATTAACCGTTCCTTTAACGATGGAGTGGTTCTACGTGGTCTGCGGGGGAGGGGGCTGCCACTAACTGATTGGCTACACGTTGATCTGCTTAGCCCACGAGAGGAAATGAAGTGGAGCCGGGGCATCTTGAACATTCCTGGATTGTCCCCCAGTTTTAAAGGGCACACAGCAAGGTCACATTTCAACAGGGTCTCGTCGACATTAACAAGCCCGCTCGCTGATCATTTCACAAGTTTCAGACACAGAAATTGACGCGGGGTCCCACAGGTCATATTTTTCAGTACAGACTGAAATGCAAACTAGATTCTTGGAAAAGTTTATAAACTTACGAAGCAATTCATTAACAATTCTCTCTAAAACAGAGATGCCGAAATTGCCATTCATCTTACATACCTGCAACCCAACCATAGTTGTGATTGTCAGCTTGACAATAAAAAGCCATTTAAAAAAAAGTCCTAATTGATTTTTGAAAAATGTATGACATTAGCGGTACGCCCATAAAGAATGCAGTCATTTAAGTGGTCCACTTCCATGAACGTCCTGGTAATACCTTTACTCACTGCCGCACCCCCAACCCCCACCCCCACCCCCTTCCCTATAGAAGCAAAGGCTGTAGGATAGACCACCATTTGCAACTGGCTACAACCATATTTAAAGCACACAGGTGTTAACATTCAGGTATTTGAAATATGAAAGACAGAATTTTCTGGCATGCCAAAGATTTCTGTGTCACATACTAAGATTTACTGTGTCACACTCCTTCTCAAACACTAAAAATGTTTGTACCTAGTGCAAAGGATTTATTCAGAGGCTATGTGGTCTCTCCCAAATTTGAATGCATCATTCTAAACAGAATTTTCTCAAGGTAAATCAGAGCTAAATCACTGCAAATGTCTGATTTCACAAGCATGAGATATACATTCATTCTGTATACCTTTTAAGTCAGTGAGTTTATCACTTATCATACATTCAATTATTCAATTTCTACTGAATAGAAATATGTTGTATAGTAAGCTGTAAAATTGCTTTTCTATTCAAACATATTCATGAATAAAGAAACGATCAATGAATAGCCTACATTCAGTCAGGTGTTGTTTGCTGATGTGCTTCACGTTTGTTGATTTCAGTGACACAGGGACAACATCGCACGTGGAGTCAGCAGTGCAGCTGAGCAAACTGAACCCATTTCACATCCTCCTGAATGCCCCCCTGAATGCCCCATGCACACACAGTCCCCCTGAATGCCCCATGCACACACAGTCCCCCTGAATGCCCCATGCACACACAGATCCCTGAATGCCCCATACACACACAGTCCCCCTGAATGCCCCACGGCACTCACAGTCCCCCTGAATGCCCCAAGGCGCACACAGTCCCCCTGAATGCCCCATGCACACAGTCCCCCTGAATGCCCCATGCACACATAGACCCCTGAATTCCCCATGCACACATAGACCCCTGAATGCCCCATGCACACACAGTCCCCCTGAATGCCCCAAGGCACACACAGCCCCCCTGAATGCCCCAAGGCACACACAGTCCCCCTGAATGCCCCAAGGCACACACAGTCCCCCTGAATGCCCCGTGCACACACAGTCCCCCTGAATGCCCCGTGCACACACAGTCCCCCTGAATGCCCCGTGCACACACAATCCCCCTGAATTCCCCATGCACACACAGTCCCCCTGAATTCCCCATGCACACACAGTCCCCCTGAATGCCCTGTGTCCTCCAGTCCTGAGCATCTCACATCCACTGTCATACATACACACAGACACATCATCCTGCCAGAGCTATATCTTAAAAACCCACATTTTCAGTTACAGTAAAGTAATAAATTCAGAGGTACCAGGGCAGTCCATGGGCAGGGCTAGAAGAGCTATATTCAACACAAAGCTGACATTCATGACTTATCCAGAGAAATGTACACATCTTATATTCTTTCCCATGTATTCCCAGTTCAGGTTAAGTGTCTTTGCTCAGGGGTACAAAGACACCTGGGAATTAAACCTATAACATTTTAGCAGCAATCCTAGTTCCCTAACCATTATGCTAGACTGCCACCTGATTGGTGTACCTCAAATAAACACCAAGATCTGATGATACAATTAGACAAATAAACAATAATCAGAAGAACCCCTAATCTCATTTATAAGAGCCAGTATCTCGGTCTAATTCCACAGTTTTCCAGACTGCAGAAACCAATTCGTGTTTTTGCTTTCAGTTTCTGAGCTGCTCTACTTTTAGAGAGCTCCCAGGTTATTTCATCTGTGCAAGAGTGCTCACACTAGCCAGTATTTCAGCTCACAATGGCACTGCACAACCTCAAGTTAACCATAGAAAGTGAATATATATTTTGAAATACGCAACATATTTGATGGGTTATAAAGTGCTGTTCATACCTTTTGATGACCATTAAATGTGTCATTTTTGGTTGTGAGAGCAGTGAGGTGAGATGCATCCTGGGAGAGTTAAACACTGTAGTTTAGGAAGCTCTGAAGGTCCTCCTTCCTTGCTGCCAAATCAAGTCTTTTTTCATTTTTGTTTTTATTCAGCCTAAGCCTTATATGTATGGCTTTCTTAACCTTCTGCAGAACTGATATACAACAGATGGAAGGGATGGAAATGCTCTACTAATTGGGGTCATTCTGAACTCTGAAATGTTCACAACTTTGAAAGCAAAGTCCAAAATCTAGCACAAGTCTCTTGAGTGATCTTTCACCTCAATGAAACTTTGTGTTTAATCAGGCTGTCATTCCGTAGCCACAACTTGGAATTGAATAACCAATAACCAACCAGCTGTGAGCCAAATTTCATTAGAACATTAATGTTTATGGCCTCCCATAAATACAGCATAATATGATCACTACAGCCTGTCTGTAGTTGAGAACTGCTAGCAGAAAATCCTGCCTCTCCGTCTCTGAAACGCATCACAAACTGAGAATGCAGCCTATGAGTCTTCATTACAGAGGAACCGAATGCGATTGACCAGGTGAAGCTCGGGATGGCGTCAGATGACTCTGCATCAGCGAGGGAACACTGAAAGAGCCCGCGGCCTGGTGGACCCACAGCCGGCTTCTCACCGTACTGCACACCGTCGCCTGCTTATCAGACCAACGCAATAACTAATCTCTTAGCGTGTTGAGAAATCCATTAAGACGAGCGTTTTGCGCACGTGAACATCCTGTTGTAGTCGTTTCATTATGCCGCTCCGTAGGACTCTTGCCCCCAACTTGCTGATCTCCAATTTGTCAACATGCTATTTCCCCCCAATGAAAAGTGTGATGTTTGTGTTTAATGCTCTTCTGGTACATCTTACAATACCAAAGAAAATGTATGTATTGTCTTTAAGGAGCTTCAAAAGTTGGAATTGCTCACACAACTTCTGGGTTCGTACAACATTTGGTTCACTGGTCAGACCATAACTCTTGTCTTTTCATTCATACTTTCAGCTACCCTGTTAAACTCACCAGACAGGTCCCAGTGACCTTGCTGTTGGGGGCTGTCAGCTTTAGAGTGCAGAAAGCATAACAGAATGGCAATGCTTGCAATGGTGCATTTTCTCATGGTGGATTACTCGACCAGCAGTCTGCTTGTACAGTAGGTGACTGTCAGTGTGTGGACAACCATGCTCCTTTGTTTGGCCACCTTCCCACACACACTGCTGTTTAAGTAGGGTGTAGGTTTTCTTCAAACACATTTTCACACTGGTAACTTAAGAAATAACTTGATTATACAATGTGAACAAGGTCATGTCAAGGTAAAAGAAAGCCTTTCCGAAGCTGAAATTCGACTTGACAAAGGAAAACGTGTCCTTTTAAGTACGGCTGACAACTAGCTGAAGTATCCAATTTAAAAGAACAGGTTTTGACTTTGTTAAACCATCAACGCTCTACACCTCTAGCATGGTCATCAACTTTAGATCTCTACTCCTGGCACACATAGCCTAAATGCTCATTTATAATTTCATCACAAAATCAACTAGCTAATGTTCAATGTAAAGAAAAACTGTCATTAAAATGTATTTATCCTTAGGTGTGACAAACTACTACATACCCAATTATAAATTAAATGGTTGAACTAAAAAATGAATGACTTTGGAGGCTTTAATTTGCTTCTGAGAACTGACTCACTACAACTTCACCAGTTAAATGTTATCAAATTAATTTCTAAAATACTGAAAGAAAATAATTCTATGATTGGTTTCTCAAAATGTATAAAATCTGCAAAAATTAAGTTCTGTCTCTGCTTCCTGTTGTCTTGCTTAAAATAATTGAGTTAAGTTGCAGATTCTGAGACGTTATTTGCCTTCATTTGGCCTGACAGGTCAACTCGTAAAGCAAGCATTCGGGTTGTGAGGAATGTGTGGGATTGTGTAGCCAAACAGATGCACGGGGAGTGGTCTGGTGGCCAGATTCTGAGGAATCTGCCCAGGACACCAGGGTCAATGCCGCTATTCTTCTGAGAATTCCATGGGACCTTTGATAACCGCAGGGAGTGAGGACCTGGATTTAACACCTCCTCCTGCAGCACAATGTTCCATCACTGCACTGGGGCATTCTGGGTTATTTTGGAAGACTGTCCCCAACTGGCTCCTCAACATCCAGTCCAGCTTGTGCAGGGACTTACGGCAGAAACCTCTGATGGTTTGCACAAACTAAATGATATAAAATCAACGGTCCGTTTGTGGAGAAAACAAAACTCTGCATTGACTTCGGTGACTTCAGTGTCCTTGCTGGGAGAACTAGCCGAGATGTTTGAAAACCGACGTGAATGCAGAGACTTGCTTGCAATCAGTCTAAAAATCAACCGTCCTGTATGTTTTCACTGCAACCCAAATTTGGCACAACTGATTCTCCAGGAACAGGGTTGGTGACCCCTGGTCTAAAATATCATATACCCTGCTTCTGCCAAATGGCTGAAGATAAGCAGGTGTGGGCTTGGTTAGTTCTTGGATGGGATAACTCTGGAAAAACTTGGGGAAAGTTGCTGCTGGACAGTAGGGGGCTTTTTTGTAGTCTGGCTCTTTCAACCTGCCATCTAATCATCCCGATTCAATTGCCAAAAACATTGTTATCTCCCTCTCTACCTCAGAGAGCGTAAGGAGAATGTTCTAGCACAAAAATGGGTTAGGGTATGGTAGCTGCACATCACCCAGGTGGGCGCTACACATTGGTGGTGGTGGTTGAGGACGGCGAGTTTCCCCCTCATCGCTGTAAAGCACTTTGAGTGTCTATAAAAGCTTTATATAAATGCAGTGATCTATCGAACACGAGTTGCTGCATTTACTGCATCACGTCTCATCCTCTGATTGAGTGAATGTACACGATCTTCTACTGCCCTTTTCTTCTCCTGCAGCACTAAATGTAGTGACTGAAACACTCCATGTCCATCTGCTGAAATGTCTGCCCCTTCACTGGTTTATATTGTCATTTCTGTGTTTCCCGCGGTCCCATCACAACCACAGGATCTATCCCGCGGTCCTAACAGCACCACAAAATCTATCCCGTGGTCCTAACAGTACCACAGAATCTATCCCGCGGTACTAACACAACCACAGGATCTATCCCGCGGTCCTAACAGCACGACAGAATCTATCCTGCGGTCCTATCATAACCACTGAATCTATCCCGCGGTCCCATCACAACCACAGAATCTATCCCGCGGTCCCATCGCAACCACAGAATCTATCCCGCGGTCCTAACAGTACCACAGAATCTATCCCGCGGTCCTAACAGCACCACAAAATCTATCCCGCGGTCCTAACAGCACCACAAAATCTATCCCGCGGTCCTATCACAACCACAGAATCTATCCCGCGGTCCCATCACAACCACAGAATCTATTCCGTGGTCCGAACACAACCACAGAATCTATCCCGCAGTCCTAACACAACCACAGAATCTATCCCGCAGTCCTAACACAACCACAGAATCTATCCCGCAGTCCTATCACAACCACAGAATCTATCCCGCGGTCCTAACAGCACCACAAAATCTATCCTGCGGTCCTAACAGCACCACAAAATCTATCCCCTGGTCCTATCGCAACCACAGAATCTATCCTGCGGTCCTAACAGTACCACAGAATCTATCCTGCGGTCCTAACAGTACCACAGAATCTATCCTGCGGTCCTAACACAACCACAGAATCTATCCCGCGGTCCTAACACAACCACAGAATCTATCCCGGGGTCCTAACACAACCACAGAATCTATCCCGTGGTCCTAACACAACCACAGAATCTATCCCGCGGTCCTAACAGTACCACAGAATCTATCCCCTGGTCCTATCATAACCACAGAATCTATCCCGCAGTCCTATCACAACCACAGAATCTATCCCGCAGTCCTATCACCACCACAGAATCTATCCTGAGGTCCCAACACAACCACAGAATCTATCCCCTGGTCCTATCACAACCACAGAATCTATCCCGTGGTCCTAACAGTACCACAGAATCTATCCCGCGGTCCTAACACAACCACAGGATCTATCCCGCGGTCCTAACAGCACCACAGAATCTATCCCGCGGTCCCATCGCAACCACAGAATCTATCCCGTGGTCCTAACAGTACCACAGAATCTATCCCGCGGTCCTAACACAACCACAGAATCTATCCCCTGGTCCTATCACAACCACAGAATCTATCCCGCAGTCCTATCACCACCACAGAATCTATCCTGAGGTCCCAACACAACCACAGAATCTATCCCCTGGTCCTATCACAACCACAGAATCTATCCCGTGGTCCTAACAGCACCACAAAATCTATCCCGTGGTCCTAACACAACCACAGGATCTATCCCGCGGTCCTAACACAACCACAGGATCTATCCCGCGGTCCTAACAGCACCACAGAATCTATCCCGCGGTCCCATCGCAACCACAGAATCTATCCCGTGGTCCTAACAGTACCACAGAATCTATCCCGCGGTCCTAACACAACCACAGAATCTATCCCGCGGTCCTATCACAACCACAGAATCTGGATACAAGTTTGTATGTGGCGCTGGGTTTGACTGTGGTTTTCAGCCTAGTTTGCCTTCCGATGGAATAAACTACCAGCTCTAGTCTCAGGAGGCCTCCGTTCCCAGGGCTCACGTTTGGCCTGAGAAGGCTGGAGGCCTGCTGCCCACTCTAACCCTGACCCCAGGATGCAGCATATTAGTCCTGCTTTCCCTCCATCATGCAGGATATTCCTTCAGCATATACCTGGGCTTTTGGTTTGCACATCAGTGTCCATTTAGTTATTGAACTCAACTCAAAACATGTACAGCCAACTAATACCGATAAGTCATTTCATGGTTTGCGTTCCATGGCCAAACTCTCCAAAATGAAAAGAAAAAAAAGAAATGAAAATGACAAAGCATATATTCTGAATGTGAAACTGATGATGCTGGAAGGACAGTGCTTGACCTTTGACACTGGGGTGGAACTGATGCAATATTACTCTATTTTGTGAAGGAGCAGGAGCGATGTGTGCTACGTTCAGGAATGTTCTTCCACCTGAACTGGTTTATATTGTCATTTCTGTGTTTCCCGCGGTCCTATCACAACCACAGGATCTATCCCGCGGTCCTAACAGCACCACAAAATCTATCCTGCGGTCCTATCACAACCACAGAATCTATCCCGCGGTCCCATCACAACCACCTTTGACAGAAAGAGGCCTTCCACAGATTTTTCTTCTGAACTTTACTGAAAACTGCTCATTGGGCTCAGACTGTTTTCATTTACTTTGATTAACAAGCAGGCAAGCTAGCTGTCCAGATAACCAATTGTTTAAACCCCATTAAATCTGTGCCATTTCTTCTTAAATTACAGATTCTGGACGGATGTTTTTAATCAATATTCCGTGAATGGGGGCACAGTAGGAGGAGTAGGCCACACTTATTCACAATATGAAAAAATATGGATATTAGCAACTGAGAACAATTTTGCAATGTAAAAAAAGAATGCTGACACTAATCTAGCCCCATTCATGAAAATGATCAACACCGTTTAGTTCTACCGATTATCCAGCTTCTTAAATACGGTTTTGTTAATCAAAGAAAATAAAACCGGATCACTGAGGGCAATAATGCGATTAAGGTCAGCCCGCCATCTGTCACTTGGGTGACTTGTTTTTAATTTTATTATATACAATATATCATATATAAAAACAGAATTCAAAATGTGGATGTCACATAAATCATTAGCTCAGATACGGTTCTGAGCATTTTTGAGAGGCAGAATTGCCCAGCAAGACATTGAATGGTAGTCTTGTGTGCAGGTATCTGTGCTTCGGCCATCCGTGCGCACGTGCAGTGATTCTCTCACCATGTTTACACTGTGGGGCAAGTAGACCCATTCAGCTTGTTCACATTTCCCGAGTGAAAAGTGAATAGCTTTGTTTTAACCATTTAAGTGTTATTTTGGTTTACTTGCATCAAATAACTGCTGAAATTATTTTAAATACATTGCCACGTGACACGAAGTAGCCTACCTGGTGAAATATGAAATTGAGGTGTAATGTAGCCAATTGTGGAGGACACATTGAGTTATGTTACATATGCTACATGACATGATATTATCGGAATTGGGTAAACGTTTTTAAAATGATGTTAAATGTTTTTCTTACTGTTGCTGGATTTCAAGTCTCGGTGAATAATTGGAACAACGGCTTCTTCGTGAAGGTACTGCATACCCTTGGCGATCTGGACAGCCCAGTTCACAAGAATGTGTGGAGGTATCCTCCTACCCGTCAGAGCCCGATTCAACGTCCCCCCTCTGGCATATTCCATAACCAAGCACAGGTTAGGCTCCTCAAGACAGACCCCTTCAAGTTTTATTATATTTGGGTGTTGTAGCATGGAGAACAGTTTCGCCTCTTGTTTGACGCTGTTTGCGGTGGCTGTGATGTCTTCGTCCGGGTCCTGCCGAGCTGCCTTGACTGCTACTTCTTGGTCCTTCCAGGTCCCCCTGTAAACTTTCCCAAAACCACCTACACCGATAATCTCCTCCAAC
Source organism: Conger conger (assembly GCF_963514075.1). Taxonomy (NCBI): domain Eukaryota; kingdom Metazoa; phylum Chordata; class Actinopteri; order Anguilliformes; family Congridae; genus Conger; species Conger conger. The sequence continues at coordinate 7,236,089 of NC_083777.1, forward strand.
ACCAGTTCGCTGAATATTATTTGAACGGGAGAACTTGGTCCACTCTGTCGCACCCCTGCCGCGCCGCCGGCGGGAAGTCTGTGGTAAATGGCTGGTTGGTAGGTAACGTAATTGGAAGGGAAAATGCCAACGCGGTGGTTAATTTTCCCCGTCCACCACCCCTCGTCGCCCGAGATGGCAGCATCTTTAGACAACACTTCCACCACGTCCCCACGCCGCAGGCTAAGCTCGTCTTCCCCGCTCGCTTCATAGTCATAGACTGCGGTCCATAACGATCGGCACAAGGGAGCAGAGTGAGCCCAGGCCCGTGCGGTGGGGGACTCTGCCCCGGCATGTTCACCGCTACTGCTCGGCCGCACTTCACCGTTTGGGAAACCGGCCCGTGAAATATCCATGTCTTGGTCCCTGCAGCCGCACCATAAGGTGCCGAGTAGTGGGTGCAAAAAGTGGCGTAAAAATGTCCAAATAAGTGGTGGTCACGCTTGCAAGTATACCGGTGTAAATTGATCACAGCGTATTAAAAATGGCTATGGAGTTATCAACCTATTTTGGAATCTGTACAAACCGTTTTAAGAGGCTATGTTTTCAACGCAGCTCCGATTTGGCAACAGGTCGCTGCTCCGATTACATTTCCAAGCATTCCAAAGTCCTGCTCTCGCGGGTACGCGTTACTTTCTAACCACGTAGCCAGTTTGGGGCTAGGCAGCGTTTCTTCACGATTCCTAATTTCCGCCACCAACTTTAAAGGTTACCTTTAACAACTTTTATCAACGTGAAAGAAAATAGCATCACAAATGTAATCCTTGTACGACACCTCTCACGTCTCTGATCCAATAAAATATCCAAGTAACGTGAACATAGCCTATCTTCGAGTACGGAATGAGCCACTGAATGAGCTATACAGTTGCTGATAAAAGTGTAACTAGACACCTGAAAATTACGACTAGGCTACGTATCCCAAAAAGAAAAAAAACTTCAAACACCCTGGAAGCGGTGGTATGCACTAGCCTATATCCCCGACTGCACTCTTCCGAATATATTTATTTGTTGAAAAAAACACTCGCAACTAATTTATACACTTTTAACGCTTTCCAAACCCTAACCCCCTCCGTTTCCACACTGACACTTCCACAACTGTGGCATAAGGTTCCGATAAATCCCTTCGCTATTTTTTTTCCCTACACACTTTCGGACTGAGTGTATCTTGTGCGATCCGAGATCATCTTTACGTTCCATATACTTTAGGATCCAGCGGAAGATCCAAAAAGCCCAGGGTAACTGCTCAAAACAATCCATACGGCGCCGCCATGGCTCCCGGGACTCCTCCGACCCGTCTGACCCGAGAGAAGTAGAAAGTATTACCCGCGGATTGGCGGCTCGGCGCACGTGACCTGTGCGTCTCTGGAAGAAAACAACGGGAGGAGCTACCTTTGAAAGTTGATAAGTTTGCGCATTGGTGACAAAGTGCACACACACAGTCACAGTCACAGACATAGCTCTATTACAAAGTTCACAAGAGCTATTGCCCGAGGACTCTACCTTAACCACAAACCTTGAAAGATAAAGTACAGTAGAAATGCAATCCCATTTCTGACATATTTGTCGATAGTTAGATTTAACTCTGAACTCGCATGAATTTGTATTCCCAAACATGAATTGCTGAGTGAACTATTTGAATCTATTTTTACAAACTGATTTCATATTTCACAGCTAGAACTTGTGATAAAAAAACGATTTGCACGGTATGGTGATCAGTGTGAAATCAACTATTAGAGAGTAGTCCAGACATGGTACCAATTGTTAGAGTTTAATTAACACTGGACATTTTCCTGTGCATTGGTTGAAACGAAAACTTCTTTTCATATTCATGTTCATCCTTTTCTCATTCATATTCAGGTCCAAGCAGTGTTGGGCAAAAAGCATGTTTATAGTATTGATGTCTCAATACAAAGCAGAACAGGTTTCAGGAATAGTGGTTGTCAGCCTGTGTCCCAACGTGGATGGTTCAGCCAAAGTAGTCCTGTTCTAAGTATGTAATATGCAACTTTTATAATCATCGTTTTTAACATAATCAGAATTTAAAGTTATCCTGCAATATTGTCTTCAATATAGCCCTAGGGCCTTCACTATTCGTAATAATTAATTGTAATGGATTTTCCATTGCCTAAAAGATTGTACTGTACATATTTCAGTAGGGGGCGACAAAGTATCAACGGTACTAAAACAGTTCCGTGCCCAAAAGATCATTACATTACACGTTATTTGGCTGACACTTTTAACCAAGGAAACGTACAGTTGGTTAGACTAACCAGTTCTGGGGCAATGTGGGGCTAAGGGCCTTGCTCAGGGCACCCGACAGCTGTGTGGATTTTATCATTACAACACTGAGGATTGAACCGCTAACCTTGTACCATGTACCTTCACCTCAACATTTGAAAACTTAAAGACTTAAATAGCGATTAAAATAATTTCTAGAAATAAAGCTGTTTTACATTTTAAGACAAAAATAGTATCATTTATTTTATTTGAAAAATACAATTTAAAAAAGTTTGACATTATAAAAAATGCATTTATATTTGTAAAACGAATTTTTTGTTAATTTGTTTTATTGAAAAGAATGTACTTCAGGCCTATTAAAAAAATGTTTTGTTAAAGTTCTTGTGTAAATTTCATAGTGTGGGTCTGGTTTAACCCAATTTTCTTTGCTTGTTACATCCATCCCCAGCTAATGCTGAAGCTCACCCCAGTAATGGGGTAGGTTATAACAGTGGAACGTTTTGTATCTGATATCTACTCACGCATTCTGAGATATTGTAGTAGATGTATAAATGACTAGTATTTGTTGCAGATAAATATCGATAGCTTCCATAAAAGTTTGAGAGCTATCATCACAACTCAAATTTTGGTCAAATTTCTGGTGTTACAACTAACCCAATGTTACAACCAAGTTACTCCCCTAAGTAATTAATTTTAAGCCTAAATACGACTCGTCACTTTAATATGCTTTATACATTTGTGCAGCCAATATGCTCCATTATGATTTCAGGTTTGATTTCATTTTCGTGGTGTGATACTGTAGTGTTGTGTGTAGGCTATAACCTAACATTGGCGATCTCTGTGATTAGGCCATGCCCCAGTGTGATAGAATGACTCATGCATAGTATGTTCCCTGAGCTGATATGTACCGTTTTGATCGTTTCAGAATATTAAGTGATTGGTTTTCGTGAACTAGCGACATTCTCTTTCATTCCGCTTCAGGTGTTTATTCCCCCGTCTAACCGGATACCTTAAATATTTTTTCCTGTCGGCGATTATTATTATCTTCATTTTTAACCTATACGAGTGACGCCTATAGATCACAGAACGCATCTGCGCAGACAGAGCAAGCTTGGATATATTTTATCATCCCACCCCACCTTATTGGTCTGACCCATGGAAGTCACATCCCCGAATGCAGAAGCGCGGCTATTGTGTTTGGCGTGGACTGCATCGCTGCGTAGCCGCAGAACTACGCAGGACATCTGACGGTGAACGGAGAGGGGTGTAGCACGAAAAGGGAAAAATGCGTCAAGACGTGAGACCTGGCTTTCGGATTAAGTGGGTGCTGGCTAAAATATATAAATAAACCATCTAACGGCAGAGCTTCAACATGGCAGCGCCCTGAATATCATATTCGGATTATAGCTTACTTTGCTATTTCGAGCGTCCATTCTGTTTGGTGCGATGGGCTCTCAGGTGGTCCAAACTCTGCGACAGGGGGTCTGGGCATCTCTGACCGGAGGCTGGTACCATGACCCAGACCAGAACAAATTTAATAACTCCTGCCACCTATACCTATGGATGTTTCTGCTTATGTTACCTCTGTCATTGCATTTGGTGAGTATGAAATAGACCGGATAAATATGGCAAAAG
>NC_083777.1:7245000-7267500 GCF_963514075.1 Conger conger
TGAAAGAAAACCTGTTATTATGAAATAAAAATAAAATGAAATTAATTCAGTGAAATCATAGAAAACATCCACGGTGTTATTACACAGCTTGAATCTGTTACATATTTCACAGATTCACAGACGGATTCACAGTCTTTGGAACCAAGGTTTGATGTCATTCATATTCAGCAATCCTTAGTGGATGGGAATTTTTATCAGGCATATTTCTGGTGAGGTATTGACAATTCACATACACATTTACATATTCTCAGAGGCAGGATTTTCTGAATGGCACCGTTTACGGCAAAGTCACGCCTTCCACCTGAAAGACGACATTAATACACCTGGCTGACTCATGGAAGGGTATCTTTGTGGAACTCTTGTGTTTTAGCAGGCTTGGGCAGCTCCCCCTATCACGAAAAGCCAGGAGAGAGCAGTTGTTTGGCCGAAGACGGACCTGCCGTAGAAGACCCATCGGCTCTCCCGGCGAGCGAGGGCCACGAACAGAAGGGGCACTCCAGCAGGGACACAGTGGACGAAGGCCTGCCTCCCTCCAAAGACAGCGATGAGGAGACCAGCCAGGAGGTGGAGAAACCGACGCAGGACCCCAACAACAACTCCCTGGAGGCCGGCCTGGAGCACGGGGCCGCCGCCACGCCCCTGCCTGACGAGGAGGCGTACTGCTCGGACGAGATCGCGGTGGTCCTGGTGGACACGTCCGGCCCGTCGGCCCGGCTGGACGAGCGCGACACGGTGAAGATCATCATCACCATGAGCTGCGACCCGCAGACGGCCGCCGAGCTGGAGGAGTCGGTGAAGCTGAGCATCCTGGGCTCGGCCCAGATGGGCCTGGAGAGGCAGGCCGGGGCCCCCGGCGAGTGCCTCATCAAAATCCCCGTCATTACCTTCGACTCTCCCGAGGACGATGGGGCGGCAGGCGAGGAGGAGCCCGAAACCGACCGTCCCGCCGAAGCCCGTCTCCCAGGCGAACGTCTCGCCAAAGAGCCGGCGAGCTCCGACTCGGCCGCCCAGGACTGCCGGGACTTCGAGCCCAACGACCCGGAGTTGGAGCACCTGAGCCCGCAGCTGACCAACGACAACAGCTCGTCGGGGATCGACGTCCGCTCTCACCCGGACGACACCGACCTGCCGGAGCTCAGCATGGACCCCGAGGGCTTCCTGCAGATCCCCTCGGCGCCCGGAAGGTACGGCCCAGGGGCCAGGACCCACGTGAGGGGCATGAGCATGGACAGCGGCACAGATGCGGTCCTCAGTGCCGACCGGGCCCGGGACAAGCTGCGCACCCTCACCTCCTCCAAGTCCGACCTGGAGGCGAAGGAGGGCCAGATTCCCAACGAGTCCAACTTCCTGGAGTTTGTTTCCCTGCTGGAGTCCATCAGCAGCACCAGGGCCGGGAACCCCGAGGAGCCTGCGGAGGATGGAGAGAGGGCTTCCCCTGAAGGTGAATCACGTCATGGGATCTGTGGTCGTTTTGCCTCTCATGAATACAGGTCATGTAATTTTACCAGTCCTTCTGCCTTGAGTGACCTGATGTGTGCAGTCTTCAGTGTCATCCAGTTCTCAGAGGCCCTCTCCATGACAGTGGCCTCAGTTCCTCTGTATATTTATTCTGAACACGTGCAGTATTTCTGGCTCAGTGTGTGACGTGAATCCGAGAATATCCCATAAAGCATATGTCTGTTGTGCCTGAGATATTTCTGGTGTGTCCTCATCTTCCAGAGGACAGCACTGCAGGTAGGCAGGAGGAGGGGGAGGAGGAGGAGGCAGAGAAAGAGAGGCGACAGGAGTGCATGAAAGCTCCTTCTAGCCTGGCTGTGACAGGCGCTCCCAGTGCAGCAGCAGACAAACCCATCCCCATCGTGTCTCCAGACAGGTAACCCTTTACAGTGAGCTCATCTGCACGAAGGTTGTACTGACTGACGGTTTACCGCTGTGTCCCACGGCCGTGAAAGATGAAATGGTACTGGCGCTACCTCCAAATCACCCCCCCCCCCCCTTATTTCCTGCTCAGTCCTCAGACGGACAAGGACAGGGACCCGGATTATGACTCCCTGCCTTCCCAGACTTCCCAGTCGGAGAGCTCCATGCTCCAGGTCATATGCAGGCCAGAGGCCACTTCCAAAGAGGAGGCGTACACCTTCCACACAGTCCACCGTGAGTGGGACCTCCTGCATGTACCTGTATACACCTTCCACATGGTCCACAGTTAGTGGGACCTCCTGCATGTACCTGTATACACCTCCCACACGGTCCACAGTGAGTGGGACCTCCTGCATGTACCTGTATACACCTTCCACACAGTCCACAGTGAGTGGGACCTCCTGCATGTACCTGTATACACCTTCCACACAGTCCACAGTGAGTGGGACCTCCTGCATGTACCTGTATACACCTTCCACACGGTCCACAGTGAGTGGGACCTCCTGCATGTACCTGTATACACCTTCCACACGGCCCACAGTGAGTGGGACCTCCTGCATGTACCTGTATACACCTTCCACACGGCCCACAGTGAGTGGGACCTCCTGCATGTACCTGTATACACCTTCCACACGGCCCACAGTGAATGGGAACTCCTGCATGTACCTGTGTTGGCTTTCCTTACAGTCCACAGTGTGAGGGAACTATCACACTGAGCTACATCAGAAAACTGACCTCCCACAAAAGCTGATGAATTGTCACTTCAATGTAAAATGTGCCTTCAGATATACATTTGAATTAGTGGACAGCCTTAAATACTGTGCTCTATAAAATGGTAACACGAACATTGTAATGATTCCGCCCCTCACATCCTACAAGTATTTAATATAAAGGAAAGGGCCAAGCGTTAAATGGCACAATGATGAGAAATTGATCCTGCCTGGGGAGCGGACCTCCTGCTATTCAGAGCCTGGTGGGGGGTCTCCTGATACCAACCTCAGACACTTCATTTACCCTGAATCACAAAGTATGAGCAATAGTCAACTGAACTGAAATACTTGCTAATGTAATTTATTAGATAACGAAAGTATGAAGTGAGTGGTTTATCTTATCAGTGATACACTGTTCATAATTAAGTGTCTTGTAGTCATCATTTCCTGGTTATTTTTAATTTGGAATTACAGCGTTTCCGAACCCTTTTACAGCACTAGCTTTCAGAAATTTGCAATAGCGTTTATTCTTTTCTCCTTTGCAGGAGACAGACCCCGCAAGCTGTATGCTGAGCGAGCTTTGAATTTACCCCTTGGAGCAGAACTGATTACAGGCAATATGTGGTCAGGAAACATTTTTATTACACATTACAGTCATACAGCAAATTATGTAGGATCAAAGGACATATTTTCAGTTATGAATGGAAGAAATATCGGCCATGTCCTTAATAAGAACAACAACAACAACAACAACATTAAATAATAATAAAAAAGGATACAGTTCTGTGAATATATTTAGCTCTGCTCATTTTTACCATTTTTATATTCATCACCATGGTAACCCCTGTCCTTCGTGTGGCCAGTGACCTTCTGTCCACATCGTCCAACTCTGAGTGCCAGGACGGGCCGGCGGGGGGGCACTCCGACTGCCCGTTCCAGCGCCGAATCATTCCAACACACCGGCTCCGCCCACGGAGAACGCATCCCGAGGTCTTCCAGGTACGGCCTGTCTCCTGGCCCGTAGCTTGTCACTCTATCCAGACTGGGGATATTAGTACTGGCCATACCTGAATAATTAACAACATAAGACTGATGTGGACGGCAGCCCTGCAGCGCTGGGGTGAGGGTTAGATCACACCGTTGGCTCACCTGGGGAGTTTTAGTCAGGTAAGATGACTGCATCTCATCATGCACTAGTGTGAGAAGAACAGGACATTCAGCCCGCCTATGCTCACAGTTGACCTGAAAACTAGAGTATCCAGCACTGTGTCCAGCTTAGACTGGGATACCTGGAGTGCCCGTGATTATACCTGGCAAACTGCTCCACCTATACTAGGGCAGGTGGAGGCTACTTGGCTCAGACACGTCTCACCTCCGCAGACAGCAGGTGAGGTGGCATAATCTGAAGGCACAAGACTGCTGGAGGTTCCTTACCTCAGATACTTACCTGGTATCACACCTGGGTCTAACAGGGTTAGACGTGTGGCTTCCCCTTACCTGACAGGCCATAGGTGAAATTTACATTAACTTCAATACCTTATTATCTTCTCCTTATCTTTAGGAGGAGGACTCCATAGAGGAATCCTCTGAAACATCTACGCAAGAAAAGCCTTCCAGAAAGTTCTACTACAAATTGAAGCTTTTTCCTGGGAAGTGGGTGAACATCCTATATGATCGGCTTACCCTGCTGGCATTATTAGACAGGTAGGAATCAACACTGCTGCGGGTAACATCTCCCCAGCTTTGATTCCCCTGCTGCAGTATACAGTACCTCTCTATATGAGAGAGAGAGAATGGGAGCTAGTGGATTAACTCTGATATTTGAATTCAGAAATCAGCTAGTTCTGGAGAACATGGTGGCTGTGATTCTGGCATTCCTGGTTGCCTTCCTTGGGTTCATGCTGTTGAATAACGGATGCTTCAAGGACATCTGGGTGTTCCAGTTCTGTCTGGTCATTGCAAGTTGCCACTACTCATTGTTAAAGGTAAATATTACTCTGTCCTGTTTTGTTATGTACCGTACTATGTGTTTGAAAGCAGCATCATTGTACTTGCCAACTTGACTGTTTAATGTACTCTGCTCTCAATTATTTAACTGCTATCTAATGATCTGCATTTAAACAATTGTGATCATTCAGGATCATGCAAGATTACATTTCATTACATTAATGGCATTTGGCAGACACTCTTATCCAGAGCGACGTACTGTTGATTAGACGAAGCAGGAGATGATCCTCCCCTGGAGGAAAATGACGTTGAAAATGTCAGAGGAAATACTGATGTACAGTGAGGCATGCCCTGACAGATTTCTCTTCCTTTGCCCTTTTACTAACTCAGAAACATGTCTTTGCGGTAAGAATAAGGATATGGTGAAATATGAACGTGATACATTGGTAAAATATGTCCCACCAACTTGAAATGACATATCAGCCAATGAGATAAATACTGACAGGGCACTCCAATATTGTAGCTGTTACAGTTTTGCGTGACGATCGTCTGATTTGTGAATGTTTTTGTGTTGCAGAGCGTTCAGCCGGATGCTGCCTCACCAACCCACGTGAGTGTGTCTGTTATGCCTGTAGCATATTAGCATGTAGCATGTTAGGTCCTGTAGCGGGTTTAACCATCTGTCGAAAAGACGGTGGCTGACCCATCCGGTCACACGTCTGCATTCTGGCTGGTTTCTCAGGGTCACAACCAGATGGTGGCGTACAGCCGGGCGGCCTATTTCTGCATGTTCTGCTGCCTCATCTGGGTGCTGGAGCTGATCCTGAAGAGACAGGACCTCCCCGTGTCGACTGTGTACGGAATAACTATCGTGCTGTCTGACGCCCTTCAGTTCACAAGGGACATTTTAGTGGGCAAGTATATTTTGATTATTTACAGTTGCAGTTAAACTGTGTGTATGTTTGTGCATGTTTAAATGCATTATTGTTATACATTCATCGAGCGCTTTATAGTAGTACACCTACTTATTCATGCGATTATCTACTCAGCCAATTGTGTGGCAGCAGTGCAATGCATACAATCATGTAGGTACAAGTCAGGAGCTTCAGTTAACGTTCACATCAACCATCAGAATGGGGAAGAAATGTGATCTAAAATGGTGCAAAAAACAAAAGAAATCCAGTGAGCAGCAGTTCTGCAGAAAGAAACGTGCAGAGGTTGACAGTAGGTGACAGTAATGCAAATAACCACACATTACAACAGTGGTATGCAGAAGAGTATTTCAGAACACACAACGCATCATGACTTTAAGTGGATAGGCTGCAGCAGTAGAAGTCTAATAAATACCGAATAAAGTGCTCGGTGTGTGTATGTGCTGTTTTATACTTGTATTTATGTGTGCAATAAAAATGCACGTTTTACTTCTCTGCAGGCTTTACATATTGTTTTCCGATTACATTTCTCGTGGGCCTCCTCCCCCAAATCAACACGTTTGTGATCTACCTGCTGGAGCAGGTCGACGTGCATTTCTTCGGAGGGACAGGTAGGTCCCCCTTGGCCCAGCTCCACCGAATCCCTGGCGTTAGAGGGAAATGCAGCGCATTTCACTGTGGCTTTCTGTTCCTCCGGGCAGCTGCCACGGGACTGAGCTCGGCTGTCTACAGCATCACGAGGAGCCTGCTTGCGCTGTCTGTCCTGTATGGCTTCTGCTTTGGAGCTCTCAAGGTAGGGCTGATCTAAAGGCCGCTTCACATCAGTCGGAAAAAAGAACGAGGTGCTTTCTGAACCTTCTGAGAAGAATCTTTGTTTAGTGTGACCTATGGAGTCTTAGACTGTCTCAAATGGGATTTTAACTGAGGGATGTAACATATCTTTCTTTGATGCCTGTGTAATTTATCGTAACTCTTTGGCCTGTGGGTTTCAGTTGACTGACGCTGGTCGGTGGTGTGTGTTTTAGGAGCCCTGGGACGAGCAGCACATCCCGGCCCTGTTCTCCGGGTTCTGCGGGCTCCTGGTGGTCCTATCCTACCACCTGAGCCGCCAGAGCAGTGACCCTACTGTACTGATGTGAGTGACCTGCCTTCCTGCACCCCAAAACACGGTCTCTGGGGTCCCGATGCAAGGGCCTCCGGGTCACCCCCCATGCGTTTCTGTGTGTTTGTCATCACCCAGGTCTCTGATAAAGTCCAAACTGATGCCCATTCTGGGAGAAGGTTTCAAGGATGAGACCGACGTGGAAGAGGCCGGAGATCCCCTCCCGGAGAAACTCAGGAATTCAGTGGTAATGAGGCCACCATACACTCCCGTATGCTTATTTTATGAATCAAAGTGAACGCTCCCTCTCGTACGACATGGTGCATTAACAGAACTCACCCCAACGGCACGTAAGGCCTGAGCATAAGGACACAAATGCTGTTAACGAGAGCTCAGAGCAATAGGCTCATCTTCTTATCTCCCTCTGTGGCTTCCTCATTTTTTGCTCCTTAAGTCATTTACGATGGCTTTTATGAGTACGTGCTCCTGCACTGAAGATGACTCATGTTCACTTTGAGTTATTTATTGACGGTAATGTTTTTGGTGTCCGTCTCTTGGCAGAAGGAGATTCTGCACTCGGACCTGGTGGTGTGCACCTTAGCCTCAGTGCTAACCTTCGCCGTGACTGCTAGCACCGTGTTCCTGTCCCTAAAGGTGACCCTGTTGCTCATTCTGTCATTGATCAATCATGTTAATAATGATGTTATTCGTGCAGAACCCAGACAGTACAGCTATGTAGACTCACTGTGTTATGCAGGATACAGACTTTAATAGTGAGCGGTGGCCATGCTAGCTTGTGGAATGATGGGTCTTAGAATCTGCATTTACACTAATTCACCTGTGTTTTATTTTGCCATAATATGCCAAATCACAATAATAACATAATAAATTTACGTATCTCGTTCACAATTTTATCATGACAGTCATATTGCATAGATTACATGAGAGATGCACTGATAAAAAAAAAAAAGATAGTGCACTTTTAAGAGGGTAACAATAGCATATACTGGGTACTGGTAGATTTGAAAATTAAAGATTCAAGTAACATCATATTTTAGAGCCATCACAATATATCCAGTTTGTGTATTAGCACACTTTATTTAACAGTGTACACATGAAGTTTCAGTATTGTGTAAGGTGTGAGTTCCTCAGATTCCTGTGCTAATCTGTGTTTATCCTCTCTGTGTCACACAGCCCTTTGTCACCATAGTGCTGTATGCCCTGGCTGGTACCGTAGGCTTCACCACACACTACCTGATACCACAGTTACGCAAGCACCACCCCTGGCTCTGGATCTCACAACCTGTGCTAAAGAGCAAGGAGTACTCCCAATTTGAGCCCAGAGGTGAGTCTTTAAAACCTTAAAACAGAGATACTCCCAGTTTGTGCCCAGAGGTGAGTCTCTAAGAGCTTAAAACAGAGATACTCAAGGTCTGTAGTTGTACAGCTGGTTTTCTCTACTGCCTCACAGACTGTAGTCCAATAATTTCACTGATTGTCCAGAGAACAGCAGCACAACGATTTGAGTGTCCCTTATTTAAACCCTAACCTCTAAACCAGAACCCCTAACCCCTAAACCGGAACCCCTAATCTCTGTTGAGCTGTGGAGCTGTAAGACTGTCTTCTCATTGTTGTCTGTCAGATGATGCCCAATTGATGTGGTTTGAGCGTCTCTACGTCTGCCTGCTGTGTTTTGAGAAGTATGTGGTGTACCCGGCCATCGTCCTCAGTGCTCTTACCAATGACGGTTTCTCCCTGAGTCACCGGAAGAAACTGGGCATCCAGTGAGTACTGCTTATATTCTCTCAAACTTCTGTGTAGGAGCTGCTGGAACCTCTCGCACCGTCTGGTTAAAAGTAGTTTAAATGGTGTAGTGGTTCCACTTTCAGGACAGCATCAGCATTGCAGTATGGTTGAATCATAGCTGTTTACTGTACCTCCCTGTTATTCAAAGCAGGTTTATTTGCATTTAGGCTGAGTAGACGCAGTGTCTGGGACATTCATGTCAACATCTGCCACCCTACTACACTGGGGAAAAGCAGGGCATTGCTGCACTGATATGAGTGAACAATACCGTCTTGGCCAATCAGAATGGAATATGGAACCAAAGAGTGGTATAATGTACCAATGAGCTGTGTAAATGACCTGCTAATACACACTGCCCTCCGTTAGAATGTGGTATTTAACTGCATGTGGCTTAGCAGCAGAGATAGGATATTGCTGTGTGTAGCATAGCAGCAGGGCACAGCACTGTGTTCCTCCTCTGTGCCCTGTGTCCCTGCCCTGTGCCCTGTACTGCTGCCCTGTGCCCTGTGTTCCTGCCCTGTACTGCTGCCCTGTGCCCTGTGTTCCTGCCCTGTGCCCGGCCTGTCTGAGTTTCTCAGGTGTCTGTGTCTCGCTCCAGCTGTGATGTCTTGTTGATGACAGTTGCTGGGATGAAGCTTCTCCGCAGCTCCTTCTGCAATCCCAGCTTCCAGTTTGTCACGCTCATCTTCACCGTCGTTTTCTTCGAGTTTGACTGCAGCAAGGCCTCCGAGACCTTCCTGCTGGACTTCTTCCTCATGTCCATCATCTTCCATAAGGTCAGTCCGATAACCCATCCCTCCCCCCCCGCCTGTCTCACGGCAAAGCGGGAAAAAAAAACCGTCCCCTGATTCACTGGACAGTTGCCATTCTAGATTCAATTTTCATATTATATTACATTACATTGTTATTTGGCTGACACTTTTATCCAAAGTGACTTGATAAGACTAAGTAGTTGACAATCCCCCCTTGAAATTGCTATGCTCAACTGCTATGAGGACCTTATCGTGGCTATACCAGCGATCAAACCATCAACCTTGTGGGTCCCAGTCATGTACCGTAACCACTTCGCAGGAATAACAAGACTAACAGAAATGGTATTGTTAATGCTTAAATGTAGTTATGGTGTGAAATTTCTAACATTTGTGCTGCCAGATGAAAATAAGCTTAGCCACAGTGTGTAATAGATTATCTATGAGTCACTCTCCTTTCGTGATGTAAATAGAAATTTAGCAGCTTGCTGAACTGTTGCTGATGCTGCCGTCTCTCTTTTTCCCAGCTGTGGGATCTTCTGTACAAACTGAACTTTATCATGGTGTACATCGCCCCGTGGCAGATATCCTGGGGCAGTGCGTTTCACGCCTTCGCTCAGCCCTTCGCTGTACCTCGTATCCTTTGCAACAGTCAGACAGTAGTTCCAGAGGGAAAGAATCTCAACTCTGTCCGTGTGATTGGAGGCCGGGTTTGGGGTCTTCTGACTGTCTGTAATTGGTGGCGGGGGGGGTTGGGGTTTTTCTGTCTGTGATTGGTGGAGGGGTTTGGAGTTTTCTGTCTGTCTGTGATTGGTGGAGTGGTTCTGTGTGTTCTCTATCTGTCCGTGATTGGTGGAGGGGTTCTGTGTGTTCTCTATCTGTCCGTGATTGGTAGATGCGTTTCCTTCACGTGCAGTGCAGACTCTGCCATGTTGCTCCTGCAGACCTTTGTGACCACCCTGTTCTACACCCCTCTCAGCCCCTTCCTGGGCAGTGCCATCTTCATCACCTCCTACCCTCGGCCCGTCAAGTTCTGGGAGAGGAACTACAAGTGAGTGGCGCCCTCTGGCTGCCCGGGGGAGTCATGCCCCCTCAGCCATAAAATCCTGCAGCTGAAGAGAAGTGGAGGCTGTATGCCTGAGCAGTGAATTTCCCAGGTCTTCCACATAGAGTTCTGTTGTACAGTGTTGCTTTCTGTTGTAGTTCAGGCTTTTACTTTGAATAAACCAGCTCTGAATTGAGTGGCCCTGGTGAGCACCCCTGTGAACATGGTACATTCTGGATGATGTAGTTTAGGTTTCTTCTTTCCAAGGCCGGAGAGTGGACTCGGCTGAGTGGCTGAGCTGAGAAAAGGCACTTCAGCAATGAATAATGCACAGAGATCCACATCACTTCAAAAACAGAGATTTCGCTAAAAATAAACCAGCATGCAGAAACCTACACTAGTATGATATCAGCTGACATGCGTTTAACTGCCATTTTACCCACTGCCATTGTAATACACTGATGTTTGCGATTCACTTTATTTGTATGTCAAAATGATGATGTTTGTTTGTGCTTGCCCAGCACCAAGCGCATTGACAACTCCAACAGCAGACTGGTGTCTCAGATCGACAAGGATACAGGTAACAGTTCATTTTAAACATAGTTTAGGATTTCCTCTTGTTCTTGATTCTCCTCCCATGCCAGACATATAATCTTTTGTACTGAGTCATGCAATTATATTTCCACATATTTTTAGCCTGTGTTGCTTAGTTCCAAAGCAGCACTTGATGCACTTCTTGCTATTGATGCCAAAAATCTGCTGCCAAAGATAATTAATCCAGATTCATTACGCACTCAGCCATTTCTATCTCATCCTGCATAATTCTAAAAGTACAGAAAATGACTCGTTCTTCCACTGCATAAGGGTGACATTAAAAATAGCAAATAATTATCAACCCATCTCTGAATGATCGTGTTTCGGCAAAGATTCACAGGAATCTCTGGAAAATGATCCACTTAAGATATTTTTGTCTATATTCTCTTTGCTGAGCTCTTTAGAACTGGGCATAGCACTCTTAATGCCATCTCTCTTGTTGTAAATAATATTGCGACTGCATTGAATAACCGAACGCATTGTGCTACATTTTTTGTTAATCTCTCCAAAGCCTTTGACACATTGAATCTTTCTTTGCTCTTTGCTGCAAAAGTAATGTAAATGTGAAAATGAATCGCATTATGTGAATGGTTATGAACACTGCAGTGTGTGAGTACATGTTGATGCGATTCGTGATGACGGAGTGTGTGAGTACATGTTGATGTGATTCGTGATGACGGAGTGTGTGAGTACATGTTGATGTGATTCGTGATGACGGAGTGTGTGAGTACATGTTGCTGTGATTCGTGATGACGGAGTGTGTGAGTACATGTTGATGTGATTCGTGATGACGGAGTGTGTGAGTACATGTTGCTGTGATTCGTGATGACGGAGTGTGTGAGTACATGTTGATGTGATTCGTGATGACGGAGTGTGTGAGTACATGTTGATGTGATTCGTGATGACGGATGGATAAGCGTGTGTCGTGCGTTTGCATGCCCCCAGGATGTGACGATAACAACCTGAACTCCATCTTCTACGAGTACCTGACGCGCTCTCTGCAGCACTCCCTGTGCGGGGACCTCCTGCTGGGGCGCTGGGGCAACTACAGCTCCGGTGACTGCTTCATCCTGGCCTCCGACTACCTCAACGCCTTCGTGCACCTCATCGAGATCGGCAACGGCCTGGTCACCTTCCAGCTCCGGGGCCTGGAGTTCAGAGGTACCGGGGGCTGGGCGGGCGGTGGTCGGGGTGGTCACTGGGATTTGGAGATACAGAAGGAATCGTGAGAATGAGTCGTAGCTCGAAAGCAGTGCTGGCACACTTGAGACCCAGGCAATAAAGAGGAAGAGACTGGTAAACAACCAGAGGAAAGTGTCATTCCTCTGCCTGCTCCAGCTCTCCAGAGTTTATCCAGTGTAATCAGTGCTGAAGTCACCTAAGGATCCCTTTCTATTAAAGTCGTTACTCACCTTCCTGACGCTATTTCAGTCAGGGGTGTCAGTTCAGCTGGGGGCGTGTACCCAGTGTTAGCTTCTCTCATTACTTCCCTTTTCCAAAAATATATTTCACAAATACACAGAATTTCTCTCCTCAAATACGCCACATATGTCCATGAATGGTTCTCAGCAATTTTGGAATGATTAAACTGACTAGCGGCATTCAACGCAAGCTAAACTGAAACATGCACTGCCCTGTTTACACGCACCATAACTCACCTTCCCAAGCAAGTTAGACTGAAGCAGCTACTACCCTGTTTGTATACATCTTCTTAGCTCTCTGGTTTGAACCATCACCTCCACCAGTAGCCCCACTTTCACAGAGAGTGTTATCTGTTGTCGAGCTCTCTTCGGTGCCGTGGCAGGCTAGTGATTGTGCCCCTGGGTGTTTCTCTGTGTGGAGGCACGTACTGCCAGCAGAGGGAGGTGGAGGCCATCACGGAGGGGGTGGAGGAGGACGATTCCTGCTGCTGCTGTGAGCCGGGCCACCTGCCCCACGTCCTGTCCTGCAACGCCGCCTTCAACCTGCGCTGGCTGGCCTGGGAGGTCACCACCACCAAGTACCTGCTGGAGGGCTACAGCATCAGCGAGAACAACGCCGCCACCATGCTGCAGGTGTACGACCTGCGCAAGCTCCTCGTCACCTTCTACCTGAAGGTATTCCTCCGTCTTATCGGCCGATACGCGCCACTTATAGGACGATGTACGCCCTTATCGTGCGGCCACGCCTCTACCTGTCTACCTGAGAGCATAAGACCTGTCTACCTGAGAACATAAGACCTGTCTACCTGAGAACATAAGACCTGTTTACCTGAGAGCATAAGACCTGTTTACCTGAGAACATAAGACCTGTTTACCTGAGAGCATAAGACCTGTTTATCTGAGAACATAAGTATTGAGTATAAAAAATTGGGGTTTGGAATGGAAAAATGGAATTTTTATACCTACTCTTGTTTGTATCAAAAAGGAAGTACATCATCTTTCAATTCTATGGTAGTTTTACGTATTAGGACATACTTAACCATCATTCCTATGCTAAAAGTAGATTACATCCTAACCTCGTGTGACAGATAACACATAATAGTTGCCTGCATTGTTTATCCCTGTGGCTTCGTCTTCAGAGCGTCATGTACTACCTGATCCACTCGCCCAAACTGGCAGAGTGGCTCAAAGAGCCCTCCATCCTGGAGGCTCTGCAGTCCTACAACAAGTGGCACTACATCGAGCGCGACCCGGCCGTGTTCAGCGTGAAGATCGACGAGGACTACGTGCACTGCCTGCAGGGCGTGACCCGGGCCAGCTTCTGCAGTGTGTACCTGGAGTGGATCCAGTTCTGTGCCAGCAAGCAGGACGAGGTGGGCAGCCACCGTCTGGGCTATGGGCTACGGGCTATGGGCTACGGCTATGGGCTACAGGCTACGGGCTATGACTATGGGCTACAGGCTACGGCTATGGGCTACAGGCTACAGGCTACAGGCTACGGGCTATGGCTATGGGCTACAGGCTACGGCTATGGGCTACAGGCTACGGGCTACGGCTATGGGCTACAGGCTACGGGCTACGGCCTACGGGCTACGAGCTACGGCTATGGGCTACAGGCTACAGTTATGGGCTACAGCTATGGGCTACAGGCTACGGGCTACGGGCTGCAGGCCGTCGCACCTTCAGCCGTACTCACCTGTAGTAGAGTACTGCCACGATGCTACAGACTCAGCACGTGTTTAACATAACATAGCATAAGGCAACAGCGAAAAACAGGCCATTCAGCCCGGCAATGCTCGCCTTTTCCTACCCCTAAGTGTACCTACTGCCTAAATTGCCTAAATCTAACACCTTATCAAGCCTGGTTTAATGTCCGAACAGTATATTTAATGTTCACTAAATATACAGTATTCTGTATACTGAAATTCATTTAATCATGATGGACCTCACTTTCTGGGGTAACAGAAAAATGTTTGCCCAGTGATTCCTTATCGAAAAAAATGAAATAGAATGCAAAATATTGAGAAATGATGCTAAGACATTATGGTAAAGGTCCTAAAGTGACTGTATGTTTTCCCCAGCCCTTGGATGGTGATGAGGACTCTCCGTTGGTGACTCTCTGCTTCGCTCTCTCGGTTCTGGGCAGAAGATCCCTGGGGACAGCCTCTCACAACATGTCCAACAGGTCAGCACACTGAACCGAGGCTGTGGACTGAAAGCGCTCACTATTATCAGAGTTGTTCGAGGTGGAATGTGTATGGCTTGAAATGGGGCACAATTGTCAGTCTTGAGCTTGAAGTGTCTAATTTAGTCATAATGTTCTAATTGATCTTTTTCTATGAAATAAGACTCTGCAGTGGTCTTAAATCACATGACAATACGAATGCAAGCTTGCAGTGTGTATACTTTTTTTTTTTAGCTTTTTTGCTAGATCACAGCTGGTATAGTAAGTCATGTTTATATGAGATGCAGTTTCCAAACCTTACCACAAGGCGGAGACAATGGACAAAGGACTGGAGACAGCTCCTCCTTGTGTCCTTAGCTGTACGCCTTGTTTTTCCAGTTGGAAGCCATGGGGCTCTCCCAACGTTTCTGCAGTGTGTTTCAGTGCCACGGTATGAGCTGCCTCTGCGCGTCACACAAACCTAGTCTGAGCACAGCCTCTCCCCAGCAGCCTGGAGTCCTTCCTGTACGGCTTCAACGCCCTGTTCAAGGGGGACTTCCGCATCGCCACCAAGGACGAGTGGGTGTTCGCCGACGTGGACCTGCTTCAGAAGGTGCTCGCCCCGGGGGTGAGGATGAGCCTGAAACTACACCAGGTACTTCAAACTGGTTTACCTTTACGTTTACACTTCACTCACTTTATTTATCCTTCGCTTTACCACCAGGTCTCAATGAGATAAACGTTTCTTTGTCGAGAGATGCCCTCCCTATAAACGCTGAAGCCACACAGCAATACATAACAATACAAGGAAGTGTGAAAGGAGGAATGGTTTAGAAAGTCATACAAACGCAGCATCTTAACATTTAACGCTTTTTTGTCGTACACAGCGACACGTTGCTGGAAGGTGTCTAGTTTGGTGATTCTGTAAAATCCCTTTTTCCACAAGGTTACGCTTTCATTCACACGCAGTTCAATAGGTAGCAGTCAAAGCATAGGCAAAGCACTTGATATTAAGAGCTTGTGATTGTGTAGCAAGCACTTAGGAGACGCTCTAATACTGAGTGATTTACGAAGCTGACATACATAATCCATTTATACAGCTGGAAATGGACTGAGTTAATTCATCTTAAGTGTCTTGCTCATGGATAGAGTGGTACTGTAGGGAAACATACGACCTTGGAATAAATAACCCCGGTCCCTAACAGCCGTGATAAACTGCCATCTCTAACAAATCCCTCAAACGCCTGTCAGGACCACTTCACCTGTCTGGAGGAGACGGAGGAGCCTGCAGTTCTGTACGAGGCCATCAGCAACTACCAGACCAGCCTGGTGATCTGCCACGAGGGCGACCCCGCCTGGCGGAGAGCGGTACTTTCCAGCCAGGACACGCTGCTCACCCTGCGCCACATGGTGGACGACGGCTCGGACGAATACAAGATCATCATGCTCTACAAACGGCACCTCAGCTTCAAGGTCATCAAGGTGAGCGGGGCGGGGCGTGTGTGTGTGGGTCTGTGTGTGTGTGTAAGTGTGTGTGCGTGTGTGTGCCTGTGTGTGAGAGTGTGTGTGTGTGTGTGGGTGTGGATGTGTGTGAGAGTGTGTGTGTGTGTGTGGGTGTGGATGTGTGTGTGTCTGTGTGTGTGTGTGTAAGTGTGTGTGTGTGTGTGTGTGTCTGTGGGGAGTAGTACTGGGGGAGTAGTACTGGGAAGGGGAAGGGTTTTTGTGGAGAAAATTGACATGGTCTGTTCAGATCAATGCAGTCTGTTTTGGCTCAGCAATTACATTCTCAGGCCACTCTGTAATGCAAAGACAAAGACAAAATGGCATCACTCCAGGCCACTGAAGCCACAGGAACATTATATTCAAAGAAGGCAGGAATCCTGGAACCTGCAGTTATGATCAGTGGTTTGTGACAGGTTATTAGCGATGAGATCATGGAGGGCTCACAGAGAGGGTGAGGCCTGCTGTCTTCCACAGATCAATAAGCAGTGTGTGTGGGGCCTGCTGTCCTCCACAGATCAATAAGCAGTGTGTGTGGGGCCTGCTGTCCTCCACAGATCAATAAGGGATGTGTGTGGGGGCTGCTGTCTTTCACAGATCAATAAGGGATGTGTGTGGGGGCTGCTGTCTTTCACAGATCAATAAGGGATGTGTGTGGGGCCTGCTGTTATCGACAGATCAATAAGCTGTGTGTGTGGGGGCTGCTGTCTTCCACAGATCAATTAGCAGTGTGTGTGGGGCCTGCTGTCATCCACAGATCAATAAGGGGTGTGTGTGGGGCCTGCTGTCTTCCACAGATCAATAAGGAGTGTGTGCGGGGCCTGTGGGCGGGGCAGCAGCAGGAGCTGGTCTTCTTGCGGAACCGTAACCCGGAGCGCGGAAGCATCCAGAACTCCAAGCAGGCCCTGCGCAACATGATCAACTCGTCCTGCGACCAGCCGCTGGGGTACCCCATGTATGTGTCCCCGCTCACCACGTCCTACATGGGCACCCACAAGCAGCTGGGCAGCATCCTAGGGGGCCCCATCAGCCTGGAGAACATGGGCACCTGGGTGCTGTCCAAGTGGAGGCGGTGAGTGATCGGGAGGGGGGCTCAAATATTCACTGGCTCTGTTTTGAACCATCTGAGAGTCTGAGTGTTACACAACATTCATGGCACAGATCAGCTCATAACTGGCAGCCTATGGCAGATATTCTAGGCCATTACAGTTGATATTTCAAGCCTTACTTTTCCATCAGTATAAAGCAATATTGTGTACATACACCATGATATTTTAATCTACTCTATTTCACTCCAGTAACATTATATGAATTTTTGGAATTATCGAATGTTATCAATTTTATTTGAGTACTTGAGTACTCCTGTGTGTTTGTGTATGTGTGAGTGTGTACACATGTGTATTGTGTATGTGTGTGTGTGTGTGTGTACGCATGTGTATTGTGTATGTGTGTGTGTGAGTGTGTGCATGTGTGTCTGCATGTGTGTGTGTGTTTGTGTATGTGTGTATGTGTGTGTGTGTACACGTGTATTGTGTATGTGTGTGTGTGTGTGTACACATGTGTATTGTGTATGTGTGTATGTGTGTGTGTGCGTGTGTGTCTGTGTGTGTGCATGCGTACACTCTGGTCTCTGCAGCTTCCCTCTATCCCCTCTCTGTTGTAGGGTGCGGAAGGACAACCTGACCAGCTGTAACAGTGGGGTGAACATGGAGGATGTGGACTGTACCGGAGCCTCTTCCTCTCTGAGTCAGAACCAGAACTCCATCACCTCCCAGAGCCTGAGTCTGTGCCCGGCCCGGCCCCGAGCCTCACAGGGCAGCAGGCAGCACGCAGCAGGTACCAGAGAGAGAGCCACAGAATCACACACAGACAGTGCAGGAGCAGTCATTGGTTGGGGATTGATGTCAGTGATTGATGTGTGTAAATGTGTCCTCAGGGCGCAGAGAGTACAGGGGCAGTCAGTGATTGGTGATTGATGTGAGTGATTGGTGATTGATGTGAGTGATTGATGTATGTAAGAGGGCGCAGAGAGTACAGGAGCAGTCACTGATTGGTGATTGATGTCAGTGGTTGGTGATTGATGTCAGTGATTGGTGATTGATGTCAGTGGTTGGTGATTGATGTGAGTGATTGATGTGTGTAAATGTCTCCTCAGGGCGCAGAGAGTACAGGAGCCGGTCCGTTCAGCCTCAGCAGCAGCGGCTTCCTGTCACCAGCCAGTCTGGACCAATCCTGGACAGCCAGCATGGCTCCAACTCCGCCCACGGCCTGGTGCAGCGCCTGTCCAACAGCCAGCTGTCCTTCAACACCTCCATCGCCTCCATCTTCTCGCAGGTCCCGCGCCTCTCCACCGGGGGGCCCGTGAGCTCCCAGGCCCAGCCGGCCAGCCAGCACCGCTCCAGCCAGATCTCCTCCTCCAGCTCCACCCTCAGCCTGCTCTTCGGCAAGAGGAGCTTCTCCAGCGGCCTGGTGATCTCCGGCCTGTCGGCGGCCGAGGGGGGCAACACCACGGACACCCAGTCTTCCAGCAGCGTCAACATCGCCATCGGCCCTTCCTGCAGGTCTGGGAGCAGAGGCACGCAGGTAGGAGCACACCTGCACCCTGGTCCTTCTTCACTAAACCTAAAAGAGTGTTTACCTTTGCTGTGTCTGACCTCAGCTTGTTCGTAGTGGACCTTGGAGTTCATGTGACAGAGTATCTGTCCTCAGCTTATTCGTAGTGGACCTTGGAGGTCGTGTGACAGAGTAGCTGATATTTTCTTGTTTGTAGTGGACATCGGAAGTCTTGTGACATGGTATCTGATCTCTCCTTGTTTGTAGTGGACCTCGGAGGTCATGTGACATGGTATCTGATCTCTCCTTGTTTGTAGTGGACATCAGAGGTCATGTGACATGGTATCTGATCTCTCCTTGTTTGTAGTAGACCTTGGAGGTCATGTGACATGGTATCTGATCTCTTCCTGTTTGTAGTGGACATCGGAGGTCATGTGACATGGTATCTGATCTCTCCTTGTTTGTAGTGGACTTCGGAGGCCTATGAAAGCCTGGATGCCACCATCTCCAATGTGGGGACCATACCCAAAGACAGTGTCCCCTTTGGCGATAAAGACTATGTCCAGGGAACAGACAATAGCCAAGAGGATTCCACCACCTCAGCCTTCCATGAACTGCCCGAACAAAAGACTATATGAGCGCACTGACTCCCTCTCTACCGGTCAGCATGCTTGCCCTGATGCACTGAATCTGGACACTGATGTTGCCCTCTATTCAAGAGACAAATAAACACCTTTTTATCAAAAGATCTGAGACTTTTGTTGTGCCGTGACACAATTTCGGTTGAAATCATTTTGTCTGTTTGTCAGAGAGCTAGGCAGCTCATCCCAAAAGGAGGACTCTGGGCATAAAATGAGACTATAACAGCGAGTCACATGGGACCTTAGTGCTTCTGAGACATCACAAGCTGCTGATAGGTGCTAAATCGGGAGAAGCTGTGGAATCAGGTAATCTCCAGAATGTTCCAGACGCTCAGTGACCAGTATGTGAGGACTTTGTCATTTTCAGCACCTCAAGAATCACTCAATTGATTGTCGGTGCACGGAATAGACTGTTGGTAAAGTCTTACACTCACCTTTTCACAGTGTGTAGCAACTATGTGAAGTTGTGCCTGGTTTATGTCCTTGAAACGTGACCCTTGTATTTCCATTTAAAGATGAATTCCAGGTCTGCATTTTGCTGTCCAGGCTGTCTGATTCAACTGTTTCCAGTGAGAATGTCTTGAGTTTGACTTCCCTTTAGCACTTCCTCCTCTTCAAGGACATTAAACAACACGGAGCAGCCGTGGGATGCTTCGTGTTACTGATTGTACAGAGGCATTGTCATTTGTTCTTTCCCTAAGCAGAAAGGTGTATTATGATGTGACTTACCATGAGAAGAGGAAGAAAAAAAAAATCTCAATTAGCCATTATCACCTCTAATTAATTATACAAACAGTATCTCAAACGTACTGATCCAGCCAACCACACATTTAAGAGTGAGAATAAAGCAAAGTCTTAAAGAACTGTCTTTGTTTTCTTGTGTTCACGCACACACACACGCAGGCACACTCACACATGCAGGCACGCACACACACACACATGCAGGCACGCACACACATGCAGGCACACACACATATCTTATACAGATGATTCAGGAACAGTAGCGGCTGTGCCTTGTCTTGCCACAAAAAGGAAGTGAATGCTTGTTACTGTTCTGCATCTCAATCTTCAGATGTTCCGTTTCGGATAGCAACTTGAAGAGGTGAGCTTGCAAGGTGTCAAAGAAAGAGATCACTTCGATAGTTTGGCTGGGCTAATAAAGCGGTCATTATACCCACTCAGCCCTGAGGGTGAATTTCAGACGCCATTCACTTCCTGCCTCTGGGATGCCGGTGGAATATTTTAACAGGCAGGATGTTACTGTTTCTCTTTCAACTGCTCACGATGATGACCCTCACTCCTACTGTACATACTGTATTTTCTTCAACACACAAGCCTGACCCTGCTTCCACACATAAGTCACGGTTTGTTTTCTTACTTTTAGATCAGGTTGTTTATATTAATTATTTGACACCCAATACCCTTCATCTGTCACTGTCCCTTTCTATCACGAAAAGTGGGCGGATATTCCTAAGAAAAAAAAAAGATGCTTTATTAAATCCAAAGCTGAAAAAGCATTTTAAATAGTTGAGTTTTCGAAACAAATTTCACAAAAAACATTTATATTATAAGACTATAGTGAAACAAGATAAAAATGATATGTTGGATATGAAATCCTTTTTCTTCTGGCTGAAGAAAATTTTTTTGTTTCTCCTGAATATTTTTTTTATTGAGTTCAATAGGAAAATGTGTCACTGTATATCACCTTATAATACATTTTGCATGAAGATCTGAAGCCATTTAGTGTGACAAATATGCAAAAAAAAAATCAGCAAGAGGCAAATACTTTTTCATGGCACTGTATGGGGAACATGCACACTCCATACAAATCCTCAACACACGCCATAGAGCAATAACAGTTAAATATACCACACATAGTCAACAAATACTTTTCTTGGACGCTACCACATACAAGGGACCCTTATTTCCACAAATATACACATTAGACACAATATGCTCACAGAAGACCCTTTTCAATGCATTAAAACCAAGGCAATATTCTAGATCTTTCTTTAGAAAGGTCCAAAAGACCCAATTAAGTATAAGACAAGAAGACACATCCTTCTGCTCACCACCTGCTCAACATTTAGCCAAACTGCCAACAGACAAATTAAACAGAACCTGACCAGCACCCTACAGAACACAAATTTACTCAAAGACTACAAGATCTGTACACACACAAGGCTTTTACAAACCGGTATTTTACAAACAAGCAACAACAGTCAGCAACACTATAAACACAACATACACAATTAACCAAACACCTCCAGAGGAGAGACGCTGGGTAGAAAAACACTGGATCTTAAAACACTTTATTCCCATGAAACGCACATAAAACTGCACTTTTACAGCATATCTATAGTGCAGTAGAGTTCAGGACTCATATCTATAACATGTTCCCCTTTGTTTTTGAGAGTGAAAAAGGAGACCGTGGATCAGCATGGCTAAACTGTGTTTCACTCTTTTTAGGCGCAGTTGCCCAAATTACCCTCAAGGTGTCGCTGTAGATACTGTAATCTCAGATATTATTCCGTGAAATCCATCAAGGATTCATTTGAAAAAGTCATAATCAGTGCTTATATTTCCATGGCACGATGACCAAAATAAGGCATGAAATAACGATTGAATAACTGTGCTTGGTTTTTTAATTTTTTCTATTTGTTTGATTTTATTTATACCTGTGGTTTTCAGAAAAAAGTCGATTACTGAATAAAAAAGAAACATGTGTATTGAAATAAAAGTGCATAGTTTCACAGTATGTTTGAACATAAAATATAGATCATTCTCCAGGTTGTTTATTATTTGCAGCCTTTTTTCTCCATTTTTATTAAGGGTGCCAGTATTTCTGGAGCCCAATGTATGAAATCATGATGACCAACAGTTTGTACTTCAGTTTTACAAAAAAAAATTCAAGATGAAAAATCTGTTTTTCAAAAGCTCTTTTAACATCATGATTTGAAGTAGAATGCATGAATGTTTCAATTAGATTTTTGTAATAATGAGCAAAAACATCAATTTGACTGAAGTAAAAAGTTATATTAAAGTGAAAATTTTATAAATCTTTTAATACTAGGAAAACACAAACCTAATATAAAAATAGTTTAAGAATTCTTTATATGGATCGATGTGAGAAGCACAGCGTTAATAAAGGACTAAAGTGTGCCCCCTTGTGGCGGGGAAGCAGTATTTTTCAGCGGAAGTTCCGCGGATCTGCGGCATCGGAGCAGTTGCCCGGGTTCACCTGAGGTAATATTGAGCGTGCAGTTATGTCTCTGCTCGGTCTGGAGGATACACCGCCTGCTTTCACAAGTTCCAATTCATGCCTGGTTTGGTAAATTATATGGAATACTTAACTAGCCTAATTTAAACAATATCCACCCTGTTTTAGCGCCTTTTCTCCAGGTATACGGATGCAT